>NC_031998.1:25259346-25435250 GCF_001879085.1 Nicotiana attenuata
TGCGGTGTTCAAAAAGTTCTAAAAAGGCCAGGGTATATGAAGCGAAGGTCGAGTAGTCGATCAAGGGGATGAGTTCCGCCAAAGTAGGAGAGTGGCAGAGTTGCATATGGGCTTTTCAGTGGGATGACCACGTAACTTCAGGAGAGTTTGGAGCGATTTGAGAATATTAGTGCTTGGTTATTGGGGTCTACGGATATAATTTGAAGTAGGAGTTCTTGTGCGGCAGGAGATTTAATATAACGGGAAGGAGCTGCCCGAAAAGAAGAAGGATACAACATAACTTTGAATTGGGAAGATGTTGCCGCACACTTAAGTGATGTCCACGAGGGATAAATGGACTTGTGTAATTAGAGAGTGAGCTCGGACTCAGGATGGGTTATTGATGTCGTAGTGATTGTACCCCGTGCAACAGCATTGGAAGATGCCGGGGAGCGAGTCCCACAGGTGGGTTATTCCCTGTGAGCAGGTTAGCGGTCGCGTGGTTGGCGAAGCTTCTGCAAAGAATTCTATTGGTTATACAGCGAAAGAATTTGTCGTGCGAATGTTGTTAATGATTTCTATAGTAAGATATCGAGAATTTTGGCGGTTGATTACGCAAGGATATGTCAATAGGAGATTAAGAATCCTGATAAATTCTAGAGTTGTGTAATAGTGGCTTCGAGCTAAGTGGGAGAGTCCCACCGCCTATGATGGGGTTGCATGGTTAACTACTTGCGAGGTTTCTGGTTATTAGCATATTGATGGGCTATTTCAGCTACAGGAAAAGACCATAAATGGTAATTTGAGCAAAGGAATTATTAAAGGTGGGCTATCGTTGGCCTTATTGGCCCATGTTCAGACTTGGGGAAGGATTCAAGATTGTGCTTGTAATGATGCGGGTTCCAAGGGAAGGGATTCTGCCAGGTGCATCACCAATGGGGCATTCATGTGCTAGAAAATTTAGGGAATTGATTATATTCGGGGCCAAGTCGGAGCGGGTGGCTCTCAACAATGGTCCTAGTGAATTCAAAGGATAAATTGTGATGCCTAATGATTTCGAGCCTATAGGTACGACTATGATTCAGGCTCGGTAGCAGCTTATGAGAAGAGGCCAGAATGTTCTATGATGTCTTGACTTGCAGTGTAGCATTTGAGAGGAAAATGAGAAAGGACTTCGGATTCGTAGAAGGATTAGCAAAATGGGGATATCAGTTGAGGGTGCGAATGAGCGCACAAGGAAGGTATGAAATGGTTCATATGATTTGAGCCAGCATGGTCTCGCGGTTCAAGGTCACTCGGGGTGAGTGCGGATGGAGTGTGTTGTGAGTTGAAAGGAGTTATTGTTGTTACTAAGGCAATCAGGGTAAATCGAAGGAAGATATATTGGTTAACCACAGTTGAGTTGGCGTATTGGTGGTAGAGATCAGTCCCTTCAGCGTGATCAAGTTATGCATGTGATTTGTGGCGATACGTGTGAGGCTTGTTGGCCGCCGTAATTGATGTTATTCAGAAGCATTCTACCGTTATGGCTGGTTATGTGGAAGCGGATACCGGAAGGGCTATGGTGGCTTAGACCACTACTTAGAGATTTTCATGTTCTACGGTTATGAGAATTTACCTACGTGTTGCCATGGTTCTCCTGAAGTGAGTTAAGTGAAAAGCTTTTATATGATGAAGTGTTAGCCCGAAGGTGGTTCCGAAGCTATGATGAAAAGTGTGTTCTATCGTATATTGGCATGAGGTCCAGTGAGTGGTATAGAATTTGAAGTAAAGATCAAGGTAACAGTTCGGTGTGGGCAAGGATGTCACGAGGTCAGATGAGAAGGAAAGGAGTTTCGATGTTTAAGGTGAGTCGGTATTGTCTTCAGCGCCACTTGAGATTGGTGTTTTGTGAAAAAGGCTTTGCATCCTGGTTAATGATTCTTGATCGCTCTTCAGCGTTAGTGCGGCCGGTGGTTTGGAGGTAAGACCCAGTTGTTTGTTATGGTAGGTTGTGGGAGTGTGTACCATAGGAAGATCGTATGAGTGTGGCATGTAGTCACTTGATTGATTGAAGAAGTTAAGCCAAGTATGAAGATTTGTGAAGATGTCGATAAACTGAGAATATATGCTTGGAGGGCACTCAGTTACTGAGTTGTGGACTGTGGATGATTACTCCGGTTATGACGGTTATTCTTGTGTGTTATGAGAAGAGGGAAGTTAGTATGGACCTTTGAAGGGTTATTGGCTTAGTTGATACGATCAGGATCGACTTGAGGTCGGTGGTTAGATTTAAATATGAATATGGGCTCTATGTCAGGCCAGTTGTGTTCATTTCAACAAAGCGCTCCTTATGGAAGAATAGTCGGGGTGTTATGTGGTCGTTAGCTATTTCATGTAATGATGTATTGCGCCGTGCGAGTTGTGAGACGGCTCGGTGAATTGCTTATGTGATGGGGATCCGCGTAGGAATGATGTTATATGAGCAAAATGGCTCTTGAGATTCAGATTGTATATCGCACCTCAGTTTGCTTGAGCTTTGTAACTTATAGCGCTATATGTTCACTCAGGGATGTTATTATGCACTTAGCATGCTTATGACCAATATTCGGTATTTTGTTGTAATGAGCAAATTCTGCTCGATGTGCATCTCCTTATGTGAGAACTATGTGTGGGTCAGGTGGCACGCCGCCATGCGTATGTTATCTGGATCGGGTTGCGCGCTGCAACGGTGTGATGTTGAGTATAGTTGTCTATATGCTATTTTTGTATGCCTTGCCTCCTATTTTCTAAGGAAAGTCCGTATTAGTGCGTGAGTTAGGTAATTCCTTCCAGAGTTCGTCTTCCTTTCTTGTATCGCGTTCCAATCGGTAACCTATTGGCACATTGTAGCATCATATGGGACTTTTGGTCATGTCGGGGTGGCTTATTGCCTGAACAGTTTGTACTGGGTGAGACGAGATCATTGGATTCAGGATCAGTGCAATCTGACTATATGGAATATATTAAGGAGCAAAGATCATTATTTGGTTCAGAATGTGGTAATGTTTCCTGTCAGAAGTATAGACTCAATGATTGGTTGACTCGGCAGTTGATTATGAATTTCTGCACATCTCTTCCGTTGTGGCGGCATTATAAGAGTTATAGTAAGACCTGTGTATGTCATGGGGTGCAATGGGAGCATCAAATTCGTGGAATTTCGACTAAGTTGATCAGAAAGTGTTATTGTGGACAGGTGAGCAAAGTGATGCTAGGTGTGAATTCAACAATGTTATAAAGCCATGTTTGGGTACAGCGTGTAGTGATCGATATGGTGATCTTATGTTGAAAACAGGTCGGGCATAGAATTCCGGATGTTGGAATTGGGCTTTAAGGTGTATCTGCTTGAATAAAAGAGAATATCTTCAGAATTGATCTAGCTAATGTGCTCAACTGAGTTGTGGTAGCACGGGAAGGTGCATGAGAAGTTAACCAGTGATTTCAGACTACTTCAGTGTAGTGCTCAGCACGTTCGAGGACGAACGTATGTTTAAGTGGGAGAGAATGTAACGACCCGACCGGTTGTTTTGAGTTCTAGCGCTCTGTTCGGCAGTCTAAGGCCATGTGCAGCTTCATTTTAGGTATTATGACTTGTACGCGTGGTTGGAATTGAATTTCGGGAAGTCCAGAGTTGATTTGGAAAGAGAATTCTTATTTCGAAGCTTAAAGTTGAAAGAACGAACTAGGATTGGAATTTTGAGTAAACAACCTCGGAATTGGGATCTGAAGGTTCCAGCAGGTTCGTATGATGATTTCGGACTTGGGCGTATGCCCGGATCGGGTTTTGGATGATCCGGGAGCGTTTTGGCGCCTATTGTGGAAAGTAGCATTTTGAAAGAAATTTCATAAATTTGGCTTATAGTGCATTCAGTATTATCGATGCCCGTTTGGGATTCCGAATCTGTAAATAGCTCCGTATGGTGATTCTGGAGTTGGGAGCACGATCGGAAGTGAATTCGGAGGTCCGTAGGTCATTTTGGAGCCGTTTGGCTAAAGATAGAAACTTGAAGGCTTTTGAGAAGTTTGACCGGAAGTGGACTTTTTGATATCGGGGTCGGAATCGGATTCCGGGAGTCGGATAGGTCCGTAATGTCAAATATGACTTATGTGCAAAATTTGAGGTCAATCGGACGTGATTTGATAGGTTTAAGCATCGGAAGTTGAAGTTGGAAGTTCTAAAGTTCATAAGGCTTGGATTGGGGGTTGATTCATTATTTTAGCGTTGTTCGATGTGATTTGAGGCCTCGAGGACCGCACATGCAGTCAAGATTCCGCAGAAGCGGGACCGCATCTGCGGAAGGCTGGTCGCAGAAGCGGAAGAGGGGCAGCTGGAGTGGACCGCAGATGCGGTCAATGTTACGCAGAAGCGGGACCACATCTGCGGAAGTTATGCCGTAGAAGCGAAAAAGGGGCAGCCTAGGGAGGACCCAGAAGCGGCATTTTAACCGCACCTGCGGAACCGCAGAAGCGGTCAAGGGACCGCAGGTGCGGGAATAGCTGAGGCAGTGAGGTCTTTTAATATCCGGGGTTGGGTTCATTTCAGCCCCATTTTCTTCCATTGGAGCCGATGGGGAATAACTTTGAGGTGCCATTTTCATCACTCGTCATGAGGTAAATAATTTATGCTAGCTTTGAGTTAAATACCAAGTTTATATATGGATTTAGACAAGGAATTTGTGGAAAAACTTGGGGTTTGAGGGAAGACCTAGAAATTCGATATTCTTGAATTTTGACCATGATTTCGGATATAAAATTGAGAGAAAATTATATATTTGAGTTCGTGAGGTTATGAGTAAACTTTACCTTCGAGAAATTTTGAATTCCGGGCAGGTGGGCCCGAGAACGTTTTTGTCAACTTTTCGATCGGGGTTAGGAATTGTTATAAATTGGATTATAATGAGTACCTTAGCATATATTAATGGATTTACATAATTATTGGCTAGTTTTGGAGCGTTGTGCATTGATTCGAGTCTTCGGAAGGGCGTGGAGTGCCGGTTATGGATCTTCGGAGCGAGGTGAGTCTCCTTTCTAACCTTGTAAGAGGGAATTGTCCCCATAGGTGAAATAATTGATTATGTGCTCCTATTTGTGGGGGTTACGTACGCACGAGGTGACGAGAGTCCGTGCGTAGCTACTATTATGCTATTTTCCGGGTAGTTAGGACCCAAAAGCATGCTACACTTGGATTATTTACGAACCTATTGATAGGTTGAACTGCTTAAACCACATCGAATTAGTAAACAAACTTCTTAAAGGGTTTAAACTTCATTTTCCTAAATTATTAAAGAGAATTGGCTTTTCTTTGGATAATTGCTCCATGTTGACTTCTTGATTGGCTGTCCATCTGTGTGTGTTTATTTTGGAACGGGCCGAACGCCTCGGCAGATTAAATAGATGCATCTATAGGCGCGCTGTCGACCCTCGACAAGTGCACAGTTTATTTCTGTTGGATCGGGTTGTCGCCACGGCATGATATGCGCATGCTTGTATTGCTGTCTTGGACTTAATTAAGGTATTATTGCCTCTTCATGGCTTGAAAATATTTGGATAATTACGAAAAGGAATTTTGGAAATTTTCTATAAGAGATTTAATTGTTTACTTGTTTCCTTCTATGTGGACTAAAATCATGTTTATAGAAATCCATAATATAATGTATTACTGACCTCATTATTGGACCACTAGTATGTGTCGAAGTCGACTATCTCGTCTCTACTTCTTCGAGATTAGACGGGATACTCATTGAGTACACGTTGTTTACGTACTCATACTACACTTCTGTGCATTTTTGTTGCACATGTATATGCAACTCTAGTGGCTTAGTGGCATCGCGACATGGTTGACACGGAGACTAGGTGAGCTGTATTTTCTCGAGGCGATCCGCAGTCAGCAGAGTCTCTTCAATTATCTGTATTTATTTTCTGTCCCATATTGTGTTCCGGACAGTTATTGTACTTTATTCGATTTCTTAGAGATTGCTCATGCACTTGTGACACCGGGTTCTGGGATAGTTTGGAAGTATTTTGTAATGACTGCTTATCATTTAAATTTGATTGAGGTAATTATCTTTTATATTACTAAATTTTGAAGGAAAATCCTAGATTTCAATAGTAGTAGAACGAGAACTTGATTAAGTAATTTGGTTGGCTTGCCTGACAGCAGTGTCCGGCGCCATCACGACCTTTGGTGGATTCTGGGTCGTGACAGCCATTGTTTCCTCCTCACGGTTTCTTATTTTCTCTCTTTCCTTTTCTTTTTGCTCCTATTTTTCCTCTCTTTTCCTTGCCTCTTTTTTATCACTCTTTTCTTTTTCTTTCTTTTTGTTATGGTCGAATCCTATGGAGATTGCCTACGTATCATGACCCCGCATGAATCAGACCGAGCGTAGTTCTGGGGGATAAAATCAATAATAAAACATTTTGGGATTTTCAAATTTTCATAAAAATATTTTGATTACAACGACTCATCCTACTGAATTTTACCATAAAAACCAACATACTAAAAAAGGAAACTAACAGGAGAAAAATCAAGACTCATTTTGACTCCAAAAGTTATCACTATTTTTCAAAATTTTCATAAAAATATCCGGCTTTTGCCAATACGGCCTTTCAGCACTCTGAGGAGGAAGATTTTAAGGCTGTGTTCGCTAATCGGCCAAAACCTTGAAAAATGATCAAAGGCGGTTGTTCTTGCAAAAACAGCCTTCCGGCGCCCTTTTAGGGACATTCGGCTATTTTTTGACAAGAATGGCATCACCTTACTTATAAAAAATAAAATTTTTGTTCTTTGTGGGCTATTTTTCAAAAAGGAAGTTGGACCCGATGGGGGTTGCCTACGTATCCTACACCCTGTGAGAATCAAACTGGCGTAATTCGGGCAAATAAAACAAAACCAACTATAAACAAATCCTTTTCTTCTTTTTTTTTTTTCGTTTTTTTCATTTTTCTAAAAAATTCGGCAGAGTTTCAGTACCATTTGGACATTGGTTTTTCCTTCCAAAACAGGTGATTACTCCTCTTAGCCCTTACACTGCTATTTTCTTTTTTCCAATTTTCTCCCATCACTCAAAAGCCGGTCAGCATGCAAACCCGAAGCAAATAAATGCAACAAATAGCACGTAAAATATGCATCAGGATGGTCTGTTATTTTGGGTACACCTGTCCTAGACGGACCCAACCCCTGTGTTGAGTCCCCTAAGTCAAATGCATGTGATGCAACAAATCGCTCCTACTAGGGATCCGGCATGAGGCTGAGTTATTCTAGGTTTCAAACCTGAGTTTATTGTTCTAGACCTGGTCTACCCGAATGGACAACTCGAGCCGGGGGGGGGGGGGCTGCGTACCAGTAACCAAAAGATCCTCCGGCTTTGCAACTTGTCCGAGCCTCGTCCTATTTGGGATATGACACTAACAGAAAGAAGTCACGACCAGCGTGCACTCCTCAGGAGGGAGAAGAGAAGGGTTTCGTAGCAATTTATATACAGTTCAGATAATATCAAAGCGGTAAAAAGCAACATTTGCACATTAGTCCCAAACATGTAATAAAATTAAATAATAAACAAAGCCAAATACAACAATTATCTAAGCTCGAATTCTGAACCCTGAACCAGAAATTCTGGGATCTTATCCCCAGCAGAGTCGCAAGAGCTGTCACACCTCCTTTTTACCTACACCCCAGAAAGGGTATAATAAAAGGGAGTTATTTCCAACTTGAAGTGACAATCGAAACGGGATTGTTTATTAAGAGATTCAGAGTCGCCACTTGGGAGATTTATGGTGTCCCAAGTCACCGGTTCAAATCCCGAATCGAGGAAAAGATTGACTCTGTATTACAGTCCGTGAACCAGGAATCCGGGTAAGGAATTCTGTTAACCCGGGAGAAGGTGTTAGGCATTCCCGAGTTCCGTGGTTCTAGCACGGTCGCTCAACTGTTATATTCGGCTTAATTATCTAATTTCAAAACATTTTAAACCTATGTGCAATTTGAGCTTTTTAACCGCTTTTATTTAATTATTAAAGGAAGATTGCAACGTCATTTAAAACATGTTTCGAACCACGTCACATAAATGCACCCGCAGTCCGCAACACATTTTATCTAAAGTTGAGATTTGGATTTGGGTCACATAAATGCGCACCCGAGTTTAGGAAGGTAGATTGTTAAACTAACGCGCCTAAAGCAATTACGCGTTTGCAATTTTGCGAGGGCCATGGAAATTTCACTATGTGGCACGCCTCGGATTCTAAGGATTAAGTCAAAATTAATCAAACGAGGGTCATGCAATTGTCATTTTTGTTTGGCATGGCGCACCTCGAATTATTAGAGTAATCACCCAACCGAAATTGGAAGATTCCTAAAATTCACCCCGGGCCCACATGCCCGGATTTCGGAAATTTTCGAAGATAAATGTTTCCCATAACCTCACATACTCAAATATATAGATTTTACCCAATTCTATAGTCATTTTCATGGTTAAATCCCATTTTTATCAAAACCTAGGTTTTTTTTAACACAACCAATAATTTCTACCATTTTACATGTTAAAATCTACCCACAATCTATGTATTAAACTTACATTGGGTAGGAATTACTTACCTCAAAGTTCTAGGTGAAAACCCCTCTTCAAAGAGCTCAAAAATTGCCCAAGATGTAAAAGAGATGAACCTAAATAGCCTAAGTCCCGACAATAAATGAACCTCACTGCCCAGGTCTGCCTTCTTCACGATTGCGGAAAAGCCATCGCGATCGTGAAGGCAATCGCGCAGGGTCCAGGATGGCCATCGCGAATGCGAGCAACCACACGTGAACTTGAAGGCTAGCAAGCCTGAGCTTGGAGAACACTGGGCCCAGCTCGCGAACGCAATGAAGAAGGAGCTCACCCCCATCCCCAGGCACATCTCCCTACGCGAATGCGGGCCTCCTGACGGGAATGCGGAGGCCACAGGTTCCAGACCTTCGCGAACGCAGGCAAGGGGTCACGAACGTGTAGAGAAAATCTCATCCCCTCACCTTTTCCTTCTCTGCGAATGCGACACAGACCTCGCGATAGCGAAGAAGGAAACCAGAACCAGCACACCAGATTTTTGGAACTTAGCTCCGGGCGGTCCGAAACTCACCCGAGCCACTCGGGACCCCGTCCAAGTGCACCAACAAGTCCATAAACATAATACTGACATGTTTCAACTCACGAAATGCGTAAAACAACATCAAACTAAGAACTGCACCCCAAAACCAAATTGAATCAAATTATGAACATCAAGTTTTCAACTTGCTCCGAACGCCCCGAATCTTACTTAGACTACTCGGAATGACACCAAAATTTGCGTGCAAGCCACAAATCACCACACGGAACTATTCCTAGGCCCGGAATCCCAAACGGACCTCGCTAACACCAAAACCTACTTCAAACCAAATTTAAAGAACTTTAAAACCTTTAATACGCCAACTTTTAACTTTGTGCGCCGAAATGCTCCCGGGTCATCCGAAATCGGATCCAAACATACGCCCAAGTCCAAAATCATCATACAAATCTATTGAGGCCGTCAAATCCCTGTTCCGAGGTCTTTTACTCAAAATGTT
Source organism: Nicotiana attenuata (assembly GCF_001879085.1). Classification (NCBI taxonomy): domain Eukaryota; kingdom Viridiplantae; phylum Streptophyta; class Magnoliopsida; order Solanales; family Solanaceae; genus Nicotiana; species Nicotiana attenuata. The sequence continues at coordinate 25,268,918 of NC_031998.1, forward strand.
GACTCAAGTCAAACTTAACCCTTTTAAGCCAATATTAAGAAACTAAGTGTTCCGATTTTAGCCCGAACCCTTACAATCCCGAACTAACCACCCCGCAAGTCATAAAATAGTAAAAGCACATACGGGGAGTCTTAATTAGGGGAACATGGATCTAGAAAGCAAAACGACCGGTCGGGTCATTACATTCTCCACCTCTTAAACAAACGTTTGTCCTCAAATGGGTCTAGAATCGTACCTGGAGTGCCGAATAAGTGTGGATATCTGCTCCGCATGTCCTCCTCGATCGGCCAAGTCGCCTCTTTGACTAGTTGACCCCTCCACTAAACCTTTACCGCATATCTTCTTAGACCTCAATTGGCAAACCTGCTTGTCAACAATGACAACTGACTCATATTCATAACCCTGGCTCTCATCTAGCTAAATCGTGTTGTAGTCTAACACATGCGACCTATCGGCATTATACTTCCAGAGCATAGACACATGGAAAACCAGGTGAACTCCCGATAGACTGGGAGGCAAAGCAAGCTCGTAAGCAACCTCCCAAACTCGTCTCAACACCTCAAATGGACCTATAAACCTTGGGCTCAACTTGACCTTCTTCCCGAACCTCATGATTCCCTTCGTCGGCGAGAATTTTAAGAGAACCTTCTCGCCCACCATAAATGATAAATCACGCGCCTTCTGATCCGCGTAACTATTCTGTCTGGACTGTGCTGTGGGAAGTCGCTCCTAAATCAACTTCACCTTCTCCAAGGCATCCTTAGTACCACCCTGTAGTATCATCTGCCTAAGAACCAACAAGTGCGGATCATCAAACTGACAAGCCTTGATCTGCTCAAATAATGAAGACCGAGCAACAACGCATGCAAGAACTCGGCTGGGCTCTAAAATATCCAACCTCACAAGTCTGTTAGCCAAGGACTGAATGCCCAAAGCTAATGGCCTCTCCTATGCTGAAATGAACTCCAACTACCCATACTCTATACCTTTCTGCTCAAGGTATCTGTAACCACATTCGCCTTGCCCAGATTATAAAGGATGGTAATATCATAATCTTTTATTAACTCAAGCCACCTGCGCTGCCTCAAATTGAGATCCCTCTGCTTGAACAAATGTTGCAAGCTGGGATGATCGGTGTAAACCTCACAGGACACCCCATAAAGATAATGCCTCCAGATTTTGAGAGCATGAACTATTGCGGCCAACTCCAAATCATGCACGGGGTAATTTTTCTCATGGGGCTTCAGCTGACGTGAAGAATATGCAATAACTTGCCCCTTCTGCATCAATACACAAACCAGGCCAACGCGTGAAGCGTCACAATATACAGTATACATCCTTGAACCGGAAGGAAACACTAGAACTAGTGTCGTAGTCAAAGCTGTATTGAGCCTCTGAAAGCCTGCCTCCCAATCATACGACCATCAAAACGGAGCACCAATTCTGGGTCAATCTAGTCAAAGGTGCTGGATTAGATGAGAAGCCCTCCATAAACCGGCGATAATAACCTGCTAACCCTAAGAAGCTCCTGATCTCAGTCGTTATGGTAGGAAGGCCAACTCTGAATTGCCTTGATCTTCCTAAGATCTACCTTAATACCCTCGCCTGATACAACATGCCCCAAGAACGCCACACAATCTAACCAGAACTCGCACTTGGAGAACTTAGCATATAGCTTCTGTTCTCGCAAAGTCTGAAGAACCACTCTTAAATGCTGCTCGTGCTCCTCCATGCTACGCAAGTAGATCAATATGTCATCAATAAAGACAATGACAAACGAGTCAATATATGTCCTGAACACTCGGTTCATCAAATCCATATATGCCTCCAGGGCATTAGTTAAGCCGAAGGACATCACCAGAAACTCATAGTTACAGTATCTAGTCCGGAAAGCCGTCTTCGAAAAATCCGAATCACGAATCTTTAATTGATGATACCCCGATCTCAAGTTGATCTTAGAGAACACCCTGGCACCCTGTAACTGGTCAAGAAAATCATTAATACGCGGCAACGAGTACTTGTTCTTAATGGTAACTTTTTTTAACTTGCGGTGATCAATGCACATCCGCATAGTCCCATCTTTCTTCTTTACGAACAACATTGGTGCACCCCAAGGCGACACACTCGGTCCGACAAACCCCTTTGCTAGCAACTCCTAAAGTTGTTCCTTCAACTCCTTCAACTATTTCGGAGCCATGCAGTACGGTAGAATAGAGATAGGCTGGGTACCTCGAGCCAAATCAATGCAGAAATTGATATCACGATCTGGTAGCATGCTTGGTAGATCAGAAGGAAATACATCGGAGAACTCCCAAACCACGAGCACTGAATCAATCGCCAGAGTCTCTACAACCTTTTCCTGAACATAAGCTAGATAAGCCAAATAACCCTTCTCGACCATGTGTGGATCCTTCATATAAGAGATAATCCTACTAGGTGCACTGACAGATAAACCTTTCCACTCCAGTCTAGGAAACTCTAGCATCACCAAGGTAACAGTCTTGGCATGGCAATCAAGGACGACATGATATGGAGACAACCAATCCATGCCCAGGATGACCTCAACGTCGATCATATCAAGAAACAGAAGATACTCTCTAGTCTCAAAACCACAGAAAGTCACGATATAGGGCCCGTAGATCCGATCCACAACAACAGAATCGCCTACTAATGTGGACACATATACAGGAGTACTCAAGGACTCGCACGGAAAAGCCAAAAAATGAGCAAACAAAGATGAAACATATGAATATGTAAACCCTGGATCAAATAGTACCGAAGCATCCCTACCATAGACAGAAATACTACCTGTGATCACGGCATCTGAGGCTACTGCATCTGGTCTGGCTGGAAAATCATAGAACCTAGTTGGACGCCAACTGACTGGCCTCCACCTGACTAGCCTCTACCTCTAGGATGGCCCCTACCCACCTGCCCTCGGCATCTGGGCGGCCAGACGGCTGGTGCTATAATCATGGGCTGATGACTCTGCTATACTACATTGCCCCGAAGTATGGGACAAAACTCTTCATGTGGCCAAGATCCCTGCACTCGTAACAACCCCACAGAACGATGGACTGCTGACCTGAAGTCTGACCCTGATGTCCTAAATACCCATTGGAGGAACCCTTAATAGCTGGTGGACGGTAGGAATTCTCTAGAATGGCGCTGAAATAGGGCCACACTAGAGCACCCTGAGGAGGCAGCGGTGCTGGATATGTGGGCCTGCTAGATTGACCCCTCACAGACTAACCTCTGCCCCCAGACGGAGCACCACTAAACCCCACAGAATATCGAAACCGCTTGTCCTACAGCATCTGCTCTCGGCTCCACTGACAAACACCCTCGATCCTCCGAGCTATCTCCACAACCAGCTTGTAAGAAGTCCCCATCTCAACCTCTCGAGCCATAGTGGCATGGATACCAGAATGCAAACCTGTAACAAACCTCTGCACTCTTTTTGTATCGGTGGGAAGTATCATAAGTGCATGGCGAGACAACTCAGAGAATCTCGCCTCATAGTCGGTCACCGACATTTGACCCTGCTGGAGCTGCTCGAACTGAAACCGCAACTCTTCCCTCTAAGAGGGTGGAATATATTTATACAGAAAGAGACGTGTGAATTGGTCCCATGAAAAGGGAGGAGAACCTGCTGGCTTGCTGAGAAGATAGGACTGCCACCATCTACGGGGCCTGCCCTTCAGCTGAAAGGTGGTAAAGTCCACCCCGTGGGACACCAATATCCTCGTGTTGTGCAGTCTGTCCCTACAACAATCAATAAAGTCGTGGGGGTCCTCATGTCGCTCACTTCCAAAGACAGGGAGGATGTAGCTTGGTCTATCTATCCAATAGGTTCTGCGGCTCACTGGCCGCAGCTGGTTTGGGCTCCGGTATAGCTGCTGCAACTAGCTAGGCTCCGCTCACGGGTAGTGCGCCCAGGGTGGGTTTGATATACGGCAGCTGCATGCCCTAGAGACTGAGCGGTAGGGGTCTGTGCTCTCCCTCCCGCCTGAGATGTGGTTGGGTCTACTTGAAATAAACCAGCTTGAGTCATAGAATCCATGAACTACAGCATACGGCCCATGACCTCCTGGAATCCCAGTGCGGACATGAAGTCCAGCGGGGCCGGCTCTGCTGCAGGCACCTCGCCCTGCTCCTCAATAATTAAATCCTCTACGGGATCCACTAGTGGCATAACTAGAGAAACTCTAGGACGCCCTCATCCTCTACCACGAGTTGGAGCCCTCCCTCGACCTCTACCTCGGCCTCTAGCAACAGGAGAGTAGCTCCTCACTGGTCAGGTACATCTGCCGTGCGCGTTCTCACCATATGTGAGAGAATAAGAGAAAGATACTTAACATAACATCAACTGCATGATAGGAGATGAGAAAGAGAAGTTTCCTAACACCCTATAGCCTCTCGAAGATAAGTAAGGACGTCTCCGCACGGATCTGCAAGACTCTATTAGGCATGCTCATAACTTGTGAGACCTACGTGAACCTAGTACTCTGATATCGTGTTGTCACGAACCAATTTCCCCTATAGGCCGTGATGGCGCCAAACGTCGCCGCTAGGCAAACCAACGGTGAACTGGCCATGTATTTATTCCTTTATTAATTTCAAAGTAGTTGATTTTTTTAGTTATTAAGTAAATGAGAAGTGGAAAAAAAATTTATGAAGGTAAAGTGCAAACCAATGAAAGTGCAAATACAGTGAGATAAATATCCAAAAGCCATAAAGTGTCTACTAGCATGTTTCCAAAACCTGGTGTCACATGCGTATGAGCAACTAGTAGAATATACAAAATACTAAGCTACTGTCTCAAATCGAATAGATAGAAAGTAAATAAAAAACAGAGACTCTGGTGCTGCAGAACAGACTCAAAAAGTAGCTCACCACTAAGCCTCGGGGTAATGGGGGTGCGCGCCGGAATGACTGCCAGATGCACCTGCCTCAGATCCTTTACGGTTAGTGCAGAAGTGTAGCGTGAGTACATAAACAGCATGTACCCAGTAAGTCTCCAGTTTAACTTGAAGAAGTAGTGACGAGGGGTCGACATAGACACTTACTATTGGCTATCTAATAAAATACAGAAATTCTAAATAAGCATGGGATATGTGAATGATAATAATAACACAATAGCAAGCAGTGAAGAAATGATTCTTTAACTGATAGTAAATTCCAAAATCTCTAGCCAACACCTACTAACTCCAAATCAATTTCTGTCACTAAATAACTTATAACCTCTCACGCCATAAAATAATATCAAGTGTTATTAGGCTCTGAGTGTTATCACGCACGATTTACGCCGAGGTCGTACGGCCCGATCCAAAAATATACTGTGTACACTACCGAGGGTCGAATGGCCTGCTCTCATGAGAGTTGAGAAGTTTACCTCGCTCGCGGAAGTACTTGCAACGCGAGTGGACATGGATTTCTCAGAGTTATTATGTATTCCTTAATTCTTCCCAAAAATAAGAAATCTAAATTGGAAAATTTCAACTTTAAAATCCTTAGTCTCAGCTCTATTTAAGACAATTAATATGCAAAATAAACATAACAGTACTATTAAAGCATGATGTGGATCTAAGACTACCGGACATCTCATGGAATATAGCCTAGCACGGACTCTCGTCACCTAGTGTGTACGTAGCTCTCGCACAAGTAATACACAACAAGATACACCTAAGGGGATGAGTTCCATGTTACAAGGTTAGGAAAGAGACTTACCTCGTTCTTAAGCTCACTTCCGGTCCACAAATCCGCTCTAATTCCTCAACTTGGTGCCGAACAACCCGAAACTAGCCAAGAATTATACAAATCAATCAATATACACTCGAAAGTTCATAATTTAGCTATTAGAGTAATCACCCAGCCCAAATTGGAAGATTCCTAAAATTCACCCCTAGGCCCACGTGCCCAGTTTTTGGAAATTTTCAAAGATAAATATTACCCATAATCTCACAAACTCAAATATATAATTTTCAGCCAATTCCATAATTATTTTCGTGGTTAAATCCAATTTTTATCAAAACCTAGGTTGTTTTCAACTAAACCCATAATATTTACAATTTTACATGTTAAAATCTACCCACAATCTTTGTATTAAACTTACATTGGGTAAGAATTACTTATCTCAAAGTGCTAGGTGAAAACCCCACTTCAAAGAGCTCAAAAATTGCCCAAGATGTGAAAGAAATGAACCAAAATAGCCTAAGTCCCGACGTCAAATGAACGTCACTGCCCAAGTCTGCCTTCTTTGCGATCGCGAAAATACCATCACGATCGCGAAGGCAATCTAACTAGGGGCCAGGAGAATGGCCCTCGCGAACGAGGAACCACACGCGAAAGCAGGGCCCAGCTCGCGAACGCGAGGCCCAGGAGCTCAGCCCACCACCCCCAAGCCTATCTCCATATGCGAATGCGGAGGCCACATGTCACAGACCTTCGCGAATGCGGGCAAGGGGTCGCGAACGCGTAGAGAAAATCTCAGTCCCTCACCTTTTCCTTCTCTGCGATGCAACACACCCCTCGCAATCGCGAAGAAGGAAACCAGAACAAGTACACAAGATTTTTGGAACTTAGCTCCAGGCGGTCTGAAGCTCACCCGAGCCACACGGGACTCCATCCAAGTGCACCAAGTCCATAAATATAATACGGACCTGCTCAAACTCTCGAAACGTGTAAGACAACATCAAAACTAAGAATCTTACCCTAAAACCAAATTGAATCAAATTCTGAACTTCAAGTTTTCAAACTTGCTCTAAACGCGCCAAATCTTACTTAGACTACTCGGAATGACACCAAATTTTGCGTGCAGGTCATAAATCACCGTACGGAACTATTCCCAGGCCCGAAATCCCAAACGGACCTCCATATCACGAAAACCTACTTCAATCCAAATTTAAAGAACCTTAAAACCTTAAATGCGCCAACTTTCAACTTTGTGCGCCGAAACGCTCCCGGATTATCTGAAACCCGATACAAACATACGCCCAAGTCCAAAATCATCATTCAAACCTATTGGGACCGTCAAATCCTGATTCCGGGGTTGTTTACTCAAAATGTTGACTCAAGTCAAACTTAACCCTTTTAAGCCAATATTAAGGAACTGAGTGTTCCGATTTCAGCCTGAACCCTTACAAACCCGAACTAACCACCCCCCACAAGTATATTGTTATATTTTAGCTTATCGCTTTTAGAAATTTAGGGTTTAATTTATTGTTCTAATTTTGTTTATTGCTTTTAGAAATAATTTATTAAATTTAGGGTTTACTTTATTGTTCTATTAGTTTCTATTGCTTTTAGAGATTTAGGGTTTATTAATTTAGGGGATAATATTATTCTATTAGTGTTTATTGCTTTTAGAAAATTAGGCTTAACTAATTATGCTATATTAATTGAATGAGTTAGTGTAATTATTTAAATTAACTACTTTGTGAGTAAAGTTTATTATGTAACTTAAACTATAAATTAGTTTGAATACTCCTTAAATATCATGCAATTTGTTTGTTCTTTGTATAGATAGAATATTGTAGTTGGATGTATAATAGCAATTATCCTAATCATCGGTTTTTGAGGGAGGAATTTATAGAAGGGGTTAATGAATTTATTAGGCATGCAATATCACTAGAACCATTTCAAATCGGATGGATGATTAGGTGTCCTTGTGTGAAGTGCAAGTGTTTGCATTTTTTTGGATCAGAGGATGTTAAGACTCAGCTTTATATAAAAGGATTTATCGATAATCATTTTATGTGGACTAGTCATAGAGAGGTTGATGGTAGTGATGGTGTATTTCATAACATAGATGTTGGTGAAAGTAGTAGGTCGGTGGGGAATAACGTTCAATATCCTAGATACCATGAAATGGTTGCAGATGTTTTTGGGATGCACTTCGAGTTTGAACCCCATGAAAGTGTTGAACAAGCTCCTAACGAAGAGCCAAAATATTTTTATGAACAGTTAGAGGCCGCTAGTCATCCACTAAGTGAAGGGAGTATGCACTCCCAATTGTCTGTTGCAGTTAGATTATTAAGTATCAAATCAGATACGAATATTTCTCAAGTGGGAATAGATTCTTTCATTGGCCTTATGAGTGAATTAGTTGACCCAACTTTCAACATACCTGAAGATTTCTATAAGGCAAAAAGATTGGTTTCTAAGTTAGGACTCTCGTCTATAAGGATGAATCGAGGGTTGGCCTTGGCACGGTATTGATGCAGGATGGTAGGGTGATTGCGTACGCGTCCAGATAGTTGAAGGTACATGAGAAGAATTATCCGTTCCATGATCTCGAGTTAGCTGCTATTTTTCACGCCTCGAAGATCTGGCATCATTATTTGTACGGTGTGCCTTGTGAGATTTATACTGATCACCGGAGTTTGAAGAATTTGTTCAAGTAGAAGCAACTTAATTTGTGTCAAAGGAGGTGGTTAGAGCTGCTGAAGGACTATGATATCACCATTTTGTATCACCCAGGCAAGGCCAATGTGGTGGCCGATTCTTTGAGTCACTAGGCAGAGAGTTTGGGGAGTTTGGCTTATTTACCAGCAGCAGAGAGGCCCATGGAAATGGATGTTCAGGCCTTAGCCAGTCAGTTTGTGAGATTGGATCTTTCGGAGCCTAGTCGGTTCCTTGCTTGTGTGGTTTCTCGGTCTTCCTTATTTGATCGTATCCGGGAGCGTCAGTTTGATGACCCTCATTTGCTTGTCCTCAAGGACAAGGTTCTGCAAGGTGATGCCAGAGATGTGACCATTGGTGATGATGGGGTATTGATGATGCAGGGTCGGGTTTGTGTACCCAATATTGATGGGCTTCAGGACTTGATTCTAGAGGAGGCCCATAGTTCGCGGTACTCCATCCATCCGGGTGCCGCGAAGATGTATCAGGATTTGAGGCAGCACTAATGGTGGAGGCGGATGAAGAAGGATATAGTTGGGTTTGTAGCTCGGTACCTCAATGGTCAGCAGGTAAAGTATGAGCACCAGAGACCTAGTGGATTGCTTCAGCAGATAGAGATTTCGGAGTGGAAGTGGGAGCGGATCACCATGGACTTCGTAGTTGGGCTCCCGCGGAATTCGAGAAAGTTCGATGCCATTTGGGTGATTGTGGATCGACTGACCAAGTCCGCACTTCAGTGTGTACCACCTATTTTTCAGAGTGGTTGGCGGAGATTTATATCCGGGAGATTGTCCGTCTGCATGGTATTCCAGTTTCTATTATTTCAGATAGAGGTACTCAGTTCACATCATGGTTCTGGAGGACCGTACAGCATGAGTTGGGCACTCGGGTGGAGTTGAGAATAACATTTCACCCCAGATGGACGGACAGTTCGAGCGCACTATTCAGATTCATGAGGATATGCTCTGCGCGTGTGTGATGGAGTTTGGAGGTTCTTGGGATCAGTTCTTGCCACTGGCGGAGTTTGCTTACAACAACAGCTATCAGTCCAGCATTCAGATGGCACCGTATGAGGCCTTTTATGGTAGACGATGTAGATACCCGGTGGGTTGGTTCGAGCCGGGCGAGGCTAGATTATTGGGCACAGACTTGGTACATGATGCTTTGGAGAAAGTCAAGGTAATTCAGGATAGACTCCGTACAGCCCAGTCCAGACAGAAGAGTTATGCGGACCGGAAGGTTCGTGATGTTTCCTATATGGTTGGAGAGCGGGTTTTGCTGCGGGTTTCGCCTATGAAGGGCGTTATGAGATTTGGGAAGAAAGGGAAATTGAGTCCGAGGTTTATTGGCCCCTTTGAGATATTGCGGCATGTTGGGAAGGTTGCTTTTGAGCTTACCTTACCTCCCATCTTGGCAGGAGTTCATCCGGTATTTCATGTTTCGATGCTCCGGAGGTATCACGGTGATCCGTCGCACGTGTTGGATTTCAGTTCAGTTTAGTTGGACAAGGATCTATCTTATGTTGAGGAGCCAGTGGCTATATTGGACAGGCAAGTTCGAAAGATGAGGTCAAAGAACATTGCATCAGTGAAGGTTCAGTGGCAGGGTCAGCCTGTCGAGAAGGCGACTTGGGAGACCGAGCAGGATATGCGCAGCCATTACCCTCATCTTTTCACTACTTCAGGTATGTCTCTATGCTCGTTCGAGGACGAACGAATGTTTAAGTGTGGGAGGATGTAACGACCCGGCCCTTCATTTTAAGAATTTACACCCCGATCCCCTATTAACTGCTTTCCCCGTGTTTGTTTCTGCTATTGTGAGTTGCCGGGAAGATTTATTTGGAGTTTCGGAGAGTTTTGGGACACTAAGTCCCTAAATGAGAGTTTAAGTTTTAGAAATTGGACCGTAGTCGGAGCAGTGTGAAGACGGCCTCGGAATGGAATTCCATTGGTTCCGTTAGCTCCGTTAGGTAATTTCGGGTTTAGGGGCGCGTTCGGATTGTGTTTAGGAGGTCCGTAGCTCAATTAGGCTTGAAATGCCGAAAGTTGAATTTTTGAAGTTTCCGGTTCGATAGTGAGATTTTGATATCGAGATCGGAATGGAATTCCGGAAGTTGGAGTAGGTCCGTAGTGTTATTTGGGACGTGTGTGCAAAATTTCAGGTAATTCGGATGAGGTTTGATAGACTTTTTGATCAAAAGCGGAAATTTGAAGTTTTGGAATCCTTAGGCTTGAATCCGAGGGTGTTTTGATGATTCGATGTTGTTTTGAGTGTTCCGAAGGTTGGTACAAGTTTGAATAGTGGTATAGGACTTGTTCGTAATTTTAGTTGAGGTCCCGGGGGCCTCGGGATGATTTTGGAAGGTTGTCGGAAGAATTGGAAGTGGTTTGGAGCAGTTGAAGCTGCTGATCTTTTGTCATAAACGCACCTGCGGTTTGGAACCGCAGGTGCGGAGCCGCAGAAATGGTGCTAGCATCGCAGAAGCGGAAAAGGGGAGAGCCAGCAGGGATCGCAGAAGCGGGCGCTTCACCACAGAAGCGGCACCGCATCTGCGTAAAAGTGGTCGCAGGTGCGGAAGCTGGGTTTTTAATGAAAAGTCGCAGGTGCGACTTGGTCTAAGCAAAAGCGGGACCGCAGGTGCGGTCCAAGGGCCGCAGATGCGGTTTCACTGGTCAGAAAAGGGGCAGAATCGAGGGTTAAGTTTCAAAACTTGGAAAAAAATTGATTTGGGAGCTCGGATTGGCGATTTTGATAGAGATTTTTCACCTGGGTGTTTTGGGTAAGTAATCCTTACTCGGTTTTGATTAATTTCCACGAATCTATGCATAAATTCATCCTTTAAATTCGAGATTGGGGTGAAAACTTGGCGAAAAATTGGAAAAGGTTCTTAGGCCTAATTTTGGGGTTTTGATCAAGATTTTGATGTCGGATTGGAACAATTTTGGTATGTATGAACTCGTGAGAGTGTGAGGGTTCTGAATTTTTAAATTTTACCCGAGGCCGAGACGTCGGGCTGGGGGCGTTTTGGTCATTTTTCCTAATTTTGCGTATTAGCTTAGAGTTAATTAGTTAAATTAGTTACTTGGAAGTGTTATTTACATTATGCAATTACTTTGAATAGATTTGGGCCATTTGGAGTCAGATACTCGTGGCAAGAACGTGGTATAGATTTGATTGAGCTGGTTCTAGGTAAGTGACTTGTCTAACCTTGTGTGGGGGAACTCCCCTTAGGATTTGGTACTGTGATATCTGAAATGCCTTGTACGTGAGGTGACGAGTGCGTACTTCTGCTGATTGTTGAAAATCCTGTTTTCCATTTAAGTATCTATATTTTGTATTTTACTTCACTATTTACACTACTTGAACTTTGAGCTTACTGTTCGCTTAGGAAAGCATGCCTAAATGACTAAATTGCCTACTTGCTCAAACTGCCTTATCTAAACTCTGTGCAGCATGCTAGGTTAGAATTACCTGTCTATTTTGATATTAAATTGAATTGAGTTGAGTATTCTTGTGTTGTTACTGCGTGTTTACATTGGGACTACGGGCGGTTCCCGGTAGATCCCCCTTGTCTATTTATTTGGGACTACGGATGTGGTATTCCGGTAGATCCCCCTGCACAGTGATATGGACTACGGGACAGCACCGGGGAGATCCATTGATTATTTACTTTTGGGGCTACAGGACGGGATCCTGGTAGACCCCCGGTTGTTATCTTTAAGTTGAGTTGTATACCTTCTGTGATTATTTTCCTTGGTTGTGGTTGTTGTTTCTCTCATTATCTGTATTTCTTTACTACTGCTCATCTTCCTTATGTATTATTGTATATGTCTGGTAGGGCCCTGACCTTCCTCGTCACTACTCGACCGAGGTTAGGCTTGGCACTCACTGGATACTCTGTGGTGTACTCATGCCCTTTCCTGCACATGTTTTTGCGTGTGCAGATCCAGGTACTTCCACTCAATCTTATGACCCTTGAGGCGAGGCGCTTTCTATAGAGACTTCTAGGTATATCTGGCGCGTCCGCAGACCGAGGAGTCCCTTTCCATTCTCTGTAGTAGTATAGCCCTTCTGTATCTCGTTGTTGTTAGACATTTATAGAGTTAGAGCATTTTATGTACTCTTAGCTTGTGATTCATGGGGTTCGGATTTTGGGAGTGTTAGGTTGAAATTCTTGGATTGTTATATGCGGGCCGGCGTCTTAAACACTGTTATACTTTGTTATCTCAGTTTTATTAGTTTCTTTTCCGCAATTAATTCTTTTCCGCATTTGTTAGGCTTACCTAGTCGTAGAGACTAGGTGCCGTCACGACTGTTCACGGAGGGCGAACTTGGGTTGTGACATAGTAATGGAGGAGGCTTCAGCAAATACATACAAGAACATGTATGATAAGTAACGTGAGTTACTTCAACAAGAACTCATACGAGGCATCTTAGCATAATAGCAACGTCGATTCTAAGGGAGTACGGTGCAATCTTTCTCAAGAATATCATACGGATTTTCCCCTACTTCGATCCGCCGTTACGTTTTTCCACAATTGACGTGTGTTAGAGGGATTGTCAAGAGAATCGGCTCAGGTATGTTAAGGCTATCCCTTCTTTCTTTTTGGCATGATCTATACGATACAAACAAAACAAGCAAATGCACAACTTCTATAAATGACTCTATTCATAGAAATGCTAGAGATGCTTATATTCTTGATTCCCCATATGTCCTATTATTCTATCATCTGTTCATAGGTCTCAGAAAATACGTATGTTGATAAAGTTTATTTCATGATATTAATCAAAGGCATAATGGTCTTATGATACTCCGAAAGATTTTATTGACGTACTTCTCATGCATTGCATTCATTTACATTGACCATGACCAGATGGCGTTATATACGCATATATATATGTATGTATATATGTATATGGGATATGGGAAAAGGATACGACGTTATATATGCACCACCACCTGATCAACTGGTATACGTTGATGATTTTGCCCATAGTAGCCGAGATGGTATGATGGGATGCCCTCAGAGGCTTGATGATGTTATGAACACATGTACCGATGCATGACATGACATTCATACGCATATGCATGACATTATAAGTATTAAGAGCTATTCAGACTTACATGTCGAGTCTTTTACTCCATGTTTATCTCATGTCTATTGTCTATTATTTACTGATTTTTATTCCTTACATACTCGGTACATTATTTGTACTGACGCGCCTTTTGCCTGGGGACGCTGCGTTTCATGCCCTCAGGTCTCGATAGACAGGTTGAGAGTCCTCCAAGTAGGCTATCAGCTCAGCGGAAGGTATTGGTGCGCTCCATTTGCTCCGGAGTTGCTTATTTGGTCAGTGTGATTAGGACTTGTATTGATTGGTATGGCGGGGCCCTGTCCCGACCTTTATGATATTTATGTACTCTTAGAGGCTTGTAGACAGATGTCATGTATACGGATACTTGTATGGCCTTGTCGGCCTATGTTTTAAGTTTACAAATGATCATGTTGGCCTTATAGGCCTGTATGTCACGTAAGTATGTTTCTATATCAGGTTGGGTTATTCTATGTCAAGTATTCTCTCATGTGTATTCTACTTATCTCACGACAGCCTCTCCGGCTCATTTACCTATGATAGTATGATACGAAAGATATGTTACATAGGTACTCGGTTGAGTAAGGTACCGGGTGCCCGTCGCGGCCCATCGGTTTTAGTCGAGACATGAATATGGTTGCATGTTGTATTATAAGGGTGATGCAGATTTAGAAAGTTATAAATTTTGTGAAAAACCTCATTTTAAGCGGGTTTCCAGCGGGAATATGGTTGTTGTGAAGTCGATGCATTATTTACCTTTTATTCCTAGATTAAAGAGGTTGTACGCATCGATGAGTTACGCTCCTCATATGAGATAACACTATGAAAATAGAAGGCCACCTGGTATTATCTGTCATCCTTCAGAAGGCGAAGCTTGGAAGCATTTTGATAGGACGTATTCGGATTATGCTAGTGAACCGCGAAATGTTCGGTTGGGTTTGTGTGCTGATGATTTCACGTCATTTTCTATTTCTGCAACACCATATTCATGCTGGCTAGTCTTTATTATGCCGTATAATCTTCCGCCTGAAATGTGTATGACTAGTCCATATATTTCCTTAAATTATGTTATTCCCGGTCCCCGCAATCCAAAGAGTTTGATTGATATATATTTGCAACCTCTTATTGATGAGCTAAAACAGTTGTGGTATGATGGAGTTGAGACATATGACGTATCAACTAATCAAAATTTCAACTTGTGTGCTAACTTAATGTGGACCATTAATGATTTTCCTGCGTATGGAATGTTGTCTGGGTTGATGACTGATGGAAAGTTAGCATGTCCTTACTGCATGAAAAATGGTAAAGCATTCACTTTAAGACATGGCCAAAAGCAGTCATGGTTTGATTGTCATCGTCAGTTCTTGCCAGTTGATCATGAGTTCAGAAGGATGAAGAATGCATTAAAAAAGAGTACAAGTGAACATGATTTTCCACCTCCAATTTTGTCCGGTGAGAAAATTTAAGAGAGGGTTCAGAACTTCACTAAAGTTACCGAGGCCCCACCTTATAGATTTCCTGGATATGGTGTTACTCATAACTGGACAAAATAGAGCATATTTTCGGAGTTTCCATATTGGAAGGATAATCTTCTCCGACACAATCTTGATGTCATGCATATTGAGAAGAACTATTTTGAGAATTTGTTCAACACATTTGTGGATGATAAGAATAAGACAAAAGATAACCCGAAGGCTAGACTGGACTTACAAGAATATTGCAGGCGACCTGAATTACACTTGCAGTCTGCGAAAAATGGTAAGGTGTTCAAGCCCAGCTACACATTCACTTTGGAACAAAGACGATAGATTTGTGAGTGGGTTACAAACCTAAAGATGCCCGAGGGCTATGCTTCGAACCTGGAAAAACGTGCTGATATGGTTGAAGGAAAGCTAACTCATATGAAAAGTCATGACTGTCATATCATCATGGAAACCTAAATCCTTATTGCATTTTGTGGTTTGCCTGAAAATATCTGGAAAACACATCATAGAGATAAGTTTGTTCCTCAAAGACTTATGTTCTACCACATTAAGGGAATAAAACCTATTTCAAATGAATCAGAACAATCCTGTAATCAGTAATAAGCAGGAAAGGATTTTTCCATGTGGTTTCTTTGATGTAATAGAACACCTTCCAATTCACCTTGTACACGAGGCGCGACTTGGAGGGCCGGTTCAATGCAGGTGGATGTATCCATTAGAGAGGTAATGATCAAACCTTGATTCATTCTTGTAATTTTCTTTAACGTTATCGTCTAATATGACAATGTGCAAGACTATCGGCAAGTGTAAAAGATTTGTTAAACAAGGGAATATGATTGAAGGATCCATATGCGAAGCCTATCTTGCAAAGGAAACTGCCCATTTTTGTTCTTACTACTTCGACAGTCATGTGCCATGTGCTAGAAATAGGCTTAATCGGTACAATGTCGTGATTGAGAATGATCCATTATATCCACCAATGTCCATATTCAATCAACCAGGCCGAGGTTCTAAAGGTCGATTAACAAGGGGCCCAAGTAGTATGGAGTACAAATCAGCTTCAAATCATGTGTTGCTAAATTGTCCAGAAGTTCAACCCTTTCTTAAGTAAGTGTTGGCGTAAGATTAATTTACATGGACTACTATTTAATTCGTTTGATGCAACTAAAAAAGTTTTCAATGTGTCGCTCAGTGACTTCGGAGTCAATTTGGCCATTATGCTGTATATCTACATTTGAGGCATGGTTTAAATAGTGTGTAAGTGCATATTACATACTTTCTCACATGTGAATATACATACTTGGTCACTTGTGAATATACTTTCTCACTTGTTGTCACGACCCAAGTTCTCCCTCCATGAACTGTCGTGACGACACCTAGTCTCTATGACTAGGTAAGCCTAGCAAATTGCGGAAAAGGAAAATAAAATACAAAACTAGCAAGTTCCGATTAAAACATAATAAAAGAGTTTAGAATGCCGCTCAGCATATACAATACACACTCTCAAAACTAAATCAAAACTCCCAAATCCCAGAATCTCATGAAAACACAAGCTAGAGAAAACAACATAGTGTTCTAACTCCAAAATGTCTAATCAAAAGTAAATACAGGAAGTCTAAAGCTAAAGGGAAGAACAGAGAGGGATTTCTAGGTCTACGGACGTGGCAGATATACCTCGAAGTCTCTGATATCGGCCGCCTCACTGATAGAAAGGCTGAGCAGAAGTTGGATCTTCACATGAAAAACATGTGCAGGAAAGGGCATGAGTACACCATAGCGGTACCCAGTAAGTGCCGAGCCTATACTCGATCGAGTAGTGACGAGGAAGGTCAGGGCCCTACTGGTTTTATATATATATAACAAGGTAAAATAACGTAAAATGAGACAGTATAATTAAAGATGCTAACAGTCAATAAGGTTGAAATCACAAGAAGAAACAACCCAATACACAGAGATAACAACAGGGGGTCTCCCAGGATAACGTCCCGTAGCCCCAAACATAAATGTGCAGGGGAGCTCCCGGAATAACGATCCGTAGTCCCAAACATAAATATCCAGTACAGGGGGATCTCCCAGGATATCGTCCCGTAGACCCCAATATAAATTTGCAGGGGATCTCCCAGAATACCGATCCGTAGTCCCAAAGTAAACATGCAAGGGGATCTCCCGGGATATCGTCCCGTAGTCCCAGAGTAAACACAGAACAGTCTCCAGAAAGAATCTACAGTTCTATCCATGTTCGTACCAAGAAAATAGATATTTCTATTCTAAACATGCTGCACATAATTCAAGTAAACAATTTAAGCAGATTGAATAGTTAAGTCACTTATGCATGCTTTCCTAAGCTAAACAGTAGGCTTTCAATTACAAGTGGTGTTCAACAAAAGGAAACACAATTACTTACTTAATGAAAACGGGGGTTTCCAACAATTAGCACGTGTACGCACTCGTCACCTCACGTACACGACATTCATATAACAACAACAGTACTAAATTCTGAGGGGAGTTCCCCCACACAAGGTTAGGTAAGCCACTTACGTCGAACCAGCTCAAAATCAATCTGAAATCACGCTCTTTCCACGAGTATCCAACTCCGAGTGGCCCAAATCTAATCAAATCAATATCATAACATAAATACAACTACAATCAACTAATTTAGCTAATGAAATTGAATCTAAGGCAAGAAAATACAAGAACGCCCAAAAATCCTCCCCGGGCCCACGTCTCGGAATTGGGTAATAGTCACAAATTATGAACACCCATTCACTCACGAGTCTAACCATACAAAATTCACTCAAATCCGATACCAAAATCTCGATCAAAATCCCAAAATTAGGCCTAAGAGCTTTTCTCAATTTTCCCCAATTTTTCACCCTAAATCCGAAATTAGATGATGAATTCATGATTAGATTAATGGGATATAATAAAAAAGGAGTTAGGAATCATTACCCACAAACATTCTCCGAAAGTCTCTCCAAATTTTGTCTCCTACCAAGCTCTCAATCAAATTTTTGAGTTATGAACTCAAACCCTCGATTTTGGAATTTAAGTTCTGCCCAGACGCGTTCTTCTTTGCGAACGCGAGACCACTACCGCGAACGCGATGCACAAAAATCCTCTAGCCAATTTTCCTTCTTCGTGAACGTGAGGGTCCACTCGCGAACGCGTAGCTTCAGCTCCAGGACTTTCGCGAATGCGACCCTATACTCGCGAACGCGTAGAGCAATTTCCTGGGGTCCCCAACTGCTCCGCCTTCCCTCTTCGTGAACGCGCTCAGCTCCTCGCGTTCGTGATGCTTCCACTGGCCAGCCTTCGCGAACATGACTCCCCTCCGCGAACGCGAAGGCCAATTGTCTGCAATAGAAAAACCATTAAAATCCGCTGCATTCCTAAGTCCAAAAATGACCCGTTAAGCATCCGAAACACACCCGAGGCCCCCGGGACCTCAACCAAACATGCCAACCAATCCTAAAATATCATACGAACTTAGTCCAATCCTTAAATCACATCAAATAACGCTAAAACCTCGATTCACCCTCCAATCCAAGCCTAATGAACTTGAAATTTTAAGAATTCTACATCCGATGACAAAACCAACCAAACCAAGTCCGATTGACCCCAAATTTTGCACACAAGTCACATTCAACACTACGGAACTATTCCAACTTTCGGAATCTGATTCCGACCCCGATATCAAAATTTCACTATCGATCCAGAAACTTCAAAAATTCAACTTTCGGCATTTCAAGCCTAAATTAGCTACGGACCTCCAAAACACAACCTGAACACGCCCCTAAGCCCGAACTCACTCAACGAAGCTAACGAAATCGACGGAATTCCATTTTGAGGCCGTCTTCACACTGTTCCGACTACGGTCCAAATTCAAAAGCTTAAGCTCTCATTTAAGGACTACGTATCCCAAAACACTCCGAAACTCAAAACAAATCTTCCCGGCAACCCACAATAGCAGAAATAATCACAGGGGAAGCAGTTAATAGGTGTTCGGGGCGTAAATTCTCAAAAACGACCGGCGGGGTCGTTACATCCTCCCTCTCTTAAAATATTCATTTATCCTCAAACGAGCATAGAGACATACCTGAAGTGGTAAAAAGATGAGGGTAACGGCTACGCATATCCTGCTCAGTCTCGCACGTCGCCTCCTCGATCGGCTGGCCCCGCCACTGAACCTTTACTGATGCAATATTCTTTGACCTCAGCTTTCAAACCTGCCTGTCCAATATAGCCACTGGCTCCTCAACATAAGATAGATCCTTGTCCAGCTGAACTGAATTGAAATCCAACACGTGCGATGGATCACCGTGATACCTCTGGAGCATCGAAACATGAAATACCGGATGAACTCCTACTAGGTTGGGAGGTAAGGCGAGCTCATAAGCAACCTCCCCAACACGTCGCAATACCTCAAAGGGACCAATAAACCTCGAGCTCAATTTCCCCTTCTTCCCAAACCTCATAATGCCCTTCATAGGCGAAACCCGAAGCAAGACCCGCTCTCCAACCATATAGGAAACATCACGAACCTTCTAGTTCGCATAACTCTTCTGTCTGTACTGGGCTGTGCGAAGTCTATCCTGAATCACCTTAACCTTCTCCAAAGCGTCCTGAACCAAGTCTGTGCCCAATAATCTAGCCTCACCCGGCTCAAACCAACCCACTGGAGATCTACACCGCCTACCATACAAAGCCTTGTATGGTTCCATCTGCTGGACTGATAACTGTTGTTGTAGGCAAACTCCGCCAGTGGCAAGAACTGATCCCAAGAACCTCCAAACTCCATCACACACGCACGGAGCATATCCTCAAGAATCTGAATAGTGGGCTCGGACTGTCCGTCCGTCTAGGGGTGAAATATTGTGCTCAACTCCACCCGAGTACCCAACTCATGATATATGACCCTCCATAATCGTGATGTGAACTGAGTGCCTCTATCTGAAATGATGGAAACTAGAATACCATGCAGACGAACAATCTCCCGGATATAAATCTTCGCCAACCGCTCTGAAGAATAGGTAGCACACACAGGGATGAAGTGCACAGACTTGGTCAGCTAATCCACAATCACCCAAATGGCATCGAACTTCCTCAAAGTCCGTGGGATCCCAACTACGAAGTCCATGGTGATACGCTCCCATTTCCACTCCGGAATCTCTATCTGCTGGAGCAAGCCACCCGGTCTCTAGTCCTCATTCTTCACCTGCTGACAATTGAGGCACCGAGCTATAAACCCGAGTATATCTTTCTTCATCAGCCTCCATCAATAGTGCTGCCTCAAATCCTGGTACATCTTCGCGGCACTCGGATGGAATACCGCGAACTGTGGGCCTCCTCTAGAATCAACTCCCGAAGCCCATCAACATTGAGTACACAAATCCGACCCTGCATCCTCAATACCCCATCATCACCAATGGTCACATCTCTGGCATCACCATGCAGAACCTTGTCCTTGAGGACAAGCAAATGAGGAGTCATCAAACTGACGCTCCTGGATACGATCAAACAAGGAAGACCGAGAAACCACACAAGAAAGGACCCGACTGGGCTCCGAAAGGTCCAATCTCACAAACTGGCTGGCTAAGGCCTGAACATCCGTCGCCATAGGCCTCTCTACTGCTGGTAGATAAGCCAAACTTCCCAAACTCTCCGCCCGGTGACTCAAAGCATCGGCCACCACATTGGCCTTGCCCGGGTGATACAAGATAGTGATATCATAGTCCTTCAGCAGCTCTAACAACCTCCTCTGGCGCAAATTAAGGTCATTCTTCTTGAACAGATGCTGCAAACTCCAGTGATCAGTATAGATCTCACAAGGAACACCGTACAAATAACGACGCCAGATCTTCAAGGCGTGAGCAATAGCAGCTAACTCGAGATCATGGACAGGGTAATTCTTCTTATGCACCTTCACCTGTATGGACGCATAGGCAATCACCCTACTATCCTGCATCAATACCGCTCCAAGGCCAATCCTCGAAGCATCACAATAGACAGTATAAGACCCTGAACCTATAGGCAATACCAATACTAGGGCCGTAGCCAAAGCCGTCTTCAGCTTCTGAAAGCTCTCCTCACACTCCTTCGTCCACCTGAACGGAGCACCCTTCTGGGTCAGCCTGGTCATAGGTACTGTAATAGATGAAAATCCCTCAACAAATCGATAGTAATAACCCGCCAAGCCAAGAAAACTACGGATCTCTATAGCTGAGGATGGTCTGGGCCAACTCTGCACTGCTTCCACTTTCTTTGGATCCACCTTTATCCCATCACTCGATACCACATGACCCAAGAATGCCACAGAATCCAACCAGAACTCACATTTCGAGAACTTTGCATATAACTTATTTTCCCTCAAAGTCTGAAGCACTGCCCTCAGGTGCTGCTCATGATCTTCCCAACTCCGGGAGTATACCAGAATGTCATCAATAAAGACACAATGAGTCAAGATATGGCCGGAATACACTGTGCATCAAATGCATGAAGGCTACTGGGGCATTGGTTAGCCCAATGACATAACGAGGAACTCGTAATGACCATACCGAGTTTTGAAGGCAGCTTTCGGGATATCTGGCTCTCGAATCTTCAACTGATGATAACCTGAAAGCAAGTTAATCTTAGAAAACACTCGTGCACCTTGTAACTGGTCAAACAGATCATCGATACGAGGTAAAGGATACCGATTCTTCATTGTAACTTTGTTCAACTGGCGATAATCAATGCACATGCGCATAGAACCATCCTTTTTCTTCACAAACAAGATAGGAGCACCCCAAGGTGATACACTGGGCCGAATAAAACCCTTATAAAGCAATTCCTGTAACTGCTCCTTCAATACCTTCAACTCAGGAGGAGCCATCGGTAAGGAGGAATAGTAATGGGTTGAGTGCCCGGCAACAGATCAATGACAAAACTAATATCTCTATCGGGCGGCATGCCCGGAAGATCAGCTGGAAACACATCAGAGAAATCTCGTACTACTGGGACTAAATCAACTGTAGGGGTATCAATACTGACATCTCTCACATAAGCTAGATACGCGTCACACCCCTTCTCAACCATCCGCTGAGCCTTAAGAAATGAGATAACTCTACTGGTAGTGTGATCTAAGGTACCCCTCCACTCTACTCGCGGCACACCTGGCATAGCCAGCGTCACGGTTTTGGCATGAAAATCAAGAATAGCATAATGGGGCGACAACCGGTCCATGCCCAAGATAACATTAAAATCTACCATGCTGAGCAGTAATAAATTGGCTCTGGTCTCAAAACCACTAAGAGCAATCAAACACGACCATAAACTCAGTCCACAATAAGAGAATCTCCCACAGGAGTAGAAACATAAACAGGTGAACTCAAGGAATCCTGAGATACGCCCAAATGCGGAGCAAAATAAGAGGACACATAAGAATAAGTGGAGCCTGGATCGAATAGAACCCATGCATCCCTATGACAGACCGAAACAATACCTGTGATGACAGAACCAGAGGCAACAACTTCGGTACGGGCAGGAAGGGCATAGTATCTGGACTGACCTCTCCCTCTAGGATGACCCCTACCTCCCCAACCTCCACCTCGGGCTGGCGGAGTGGGTGGGGGTGGAAGATGGTGCTGTAATCATAGCCTGAGGACCTGGGTGGAGCACGCTGTGGCTAAGAAGGCTGTGGAGGTGCACCCCTCCTAAGTCTAGGACAATCCCTCGCCATATGGCGTGTGTCACCACACTCAAAACAAGCTCTAGGAGGGCGTGGTGGCTGTGACTGGCTCGGGCCAGGTCAGCTAGACTGACCATTGAAAGCACCCCGTGCAGGAGGTGTACTAGATACTGGAGGTGCATAATAAGGCTCCTGAGGTCTAGGAGGAGTTGGAATACTACTAGCTGCTGGAAGAGCTGAATGAACGGGGGACTCTTATAACCCCTACCATGACGAACTGCAGTTGGGGCACGGGCACCAGAGTAATGGCCCGACTCTCCTCTCGACCTCTCTCTCCTCTCTATCCCGAGCATGCATGCCCTCTACTCTCCTAGCAATGCTCACCACCTGCTGATAAGAGATATCCATCTCCAACTCCCGGGCCATGCTGGACCTGATGCTGGGAATAAGCCCTCAATAAGTCGGCGAACTCTCACAAACTGTAGAAACCAAGGCCGGTACATGCCAGGCCAAGTCAGTGAAATGGACAGCATACTCCAAAACAGTCATAGTACCCTGGCGCAAATGCTCAAACTCTGCGCGCCATGCGTCCCTGAGGCTCTGAGAAACATACTCCATCAAAAACATATCTGAAAGCTAGGTCCATGTAAGGGAAGCTGCCTCAGCTAGACTGTCCAACTCATAAGTACGCCACCACTGATAGGCTGCTCCTCGAAGTTGGAAGGCAGTGAAAGAAACCCCACTCGATCCTGATATACCCATAGTACGGAGGATACGGTAGCACTCCTCCAAAAATCCCAGAGTATTATCTGATGCTAGACCACTGAATGTAGGAGGCTGGTACATCTTCAACCTCTCAAGCCTCCTCTACTCCTCCTCTCAAGCTATTGCCCCATCCTCGGGCTGAACTGGGGCTGCAGGCGGTACTGGTATAATCTCTAGGACCTGTTTGACATGCACTTGCTGCTCAGGAGTGCGTGCGGCGGGAGTTTGTGCTCCTTCCCTGGCCTGAGATGTGGCTGCAGCAAGGGGAAGCAACCCTACCTGAGCTAGAGTGGTGTACATACTCATGAACTGTGCAAGAGTCTCCTGGTGACCTGTAGTAGTAGTTGCAGTAGGCGTATCAGGTGCCTGGGCTCCGGCTGGAGCGGCTGGTGGCTCCTTTGTGGCAGCTCGCGCAGGTGCTCTTGCTGCACCACGTGCGCATCCTCGGCCTCTACCTCGACCCCGACCTTTGACGGCTCTAGCAGGGGGTGCGGGTGCCTGGTCATCTTCGGTAGCACGTGTCCTCACCATCTGTGAGTGAATAGAAGACAGAGGTTTAGAATCTTGATATCAAAGTCTCGTACGACAAGGAAATCAAATGAAGTGGAATTTTCCTAACAGTTACATAGCCGCTCGTAGATAAGTACAGACGTCTCCGTACCGATCCATGAGAATCTAATAAATCGGCTTGTGATTCATGACTCTTATGAACCTAGAGCTCTAATACCAACTTGTCACGACTCAAGTTCTCCCTCCATGAACTGTTGTGACGGCACCTAGTCTCTACGACTAGGTAAGCCTAGCAAATTGCGAAAAAGGTAAATAAAATACAAAACTAGCAAGTTGCGATTAAAACATAATAAAAGAGTTTAGAATGCTGCTCGGCATATACAATACTGTTGGCCCAAGAACAGGTGAAGTTTTGAAGACTGACAAAAGAACACAGACATGGACCAGGTCCATCTTGTGAAGCACAGTCATGATCAACCCAAACATGTGAGATGCACGTGAAGGAGATATATCTAACTTATCAAGAAGTAATATCTCTTGATCTGATCGAAAAGGTTGCATATTGGATAAGGAGAGAAAGACTCCTTACATGAAGAGAACACAGTTTAGGAAGAGAATAGTGTTAGAGTTTGAGATCTACTTGAACTCTTCTACGATATAAGAGTAGCATCTGTATCCCAGTTAATCTCTAATTACTAACCCAATAAAATATTAGTGTTGTTCTCTTTTACAGGTAATGCACACAAGCAGAAGTTAAACTTAAATTGAGAGCAAAAGAGCAAGGCGATTTTGCAAGCAATTTATGTGTGATTCAAGCGTGCAATCCTGAAGCCACTTGAACAAGATAGAAGAACCAGTTCCAAGTGTCTATATTTTATTCTAGTTCAATTGTAGTAGGTTATTTTACATTTTACCTTTCAGCTTTTATAGAAGCAATTGTATTAGGTACCTAGAGTGTTCAAGTTAGAGTTAACTTGAAGTTATCGCAACAGTTGAGGCGGTGTGCCACAACGGGATTAGAGTTAATCCTTAGGTTTACAAAGAGTTTTGTAAATGCTGTTTTGGCTTAGTGATTTTAGTGGAAGTTTGGGAAAATCCTACTGAGTAGTAGGTCGTGGTTTTTTTGCCTTTTGAGCCAGGTGTTTTCCACGTAAAAATCTCTATGTTCTTTATTTTCTTTACTTCTTACTCCGCAAACAGTAGTAGTTGGAACACATAGAAGAGCCAGGTCCTTCTATAGTTCAGTTAAGAGAAAATTGGGTACCACCCAAATTACCCCCCTTGTGTGGTATTGAAGTATAAAACAACAATTGGTATCAGAGCTGGTTATCCTTGAAGAGGTTAACACCTTAGGAAAAGATCAAGATGAGTGCACCACCTGGAAAATGGGAAGGGCAATCCACTGCTAGGCCTCCACTCTTTAATGGTCAGTACTATTCTTGGTGGAAGAACAGGATGAGAGATCGCATCATAGGAGAAGACTATGAACTCTGGGACACAGTCACTGATGGTCCCCTGACTACTACAAAGAAGAACGCTGAAGGAGTGGACGTGCCAAAGACAAGAGCTGACTGCACTACTGAAGACTTGAAGAAATGGGAAAAGAATGCCAAGGCCAAGGAATGTCTTGTGTGTGGACTGGGTCCGGACGAGTACAACAGAATTCAAAGCTGTACCACTGCTAAGGAGATATGGGACACATTACAAGTGGCTCATGAAGGAACTCCTCAAGTGAAGTGATCAAGAGGAACACTGCTATATTCTCAATATGAGAATTTCACTATGAAGGAAGGAGAAACTATACAGGAGATGTACACAAGGTTCACAACACTTACAAATGAACTTAAATCTCTTGGGAGAATTATCCTTGAAAGTAACTTGGGAAAGCAAATCACTGCCATTCAGGAATCAAAGAACATTGCTAATCTCAAGTTGGATGAACTGATTGGAAATCTCACTGCTTATGAACTGAGAAGGCAAATCATGAAAATGGATGCACCCAAGAAGGAAAGGAGTCTGGCTCTCAGAAGAGCTGAAGGTACAGATCTGGAGGATGATGAAATGGCCATGATCACAAGAGATTTCAAAAAGTACCTAATGAGAGGAAAGGGTTCTTCAAGAAGTACATCCTTCAACAACCCAAGGGCTCATGAGAAACAGACCAACGAGGATTGCTACAAATGTGGCAAAACTGATCACATGATCAAGAACTGTCCTCAGTGGGAAATTGAATGGAAGAAGGAAAGGGTTGAACGAAGGAACAAGAAGAAGGAATAGGTTCAACCCAAAAGGAACAAAGATTCAACAAAGGCTATGGTTGCTGCTTGAGGAGAAACATCATATGAGGATTCAAAAGATGAAATTAGAGATGAACAAGCACTTATGGCCATCGGTGAATCAGATGATGAGCAAGAGGTAAGTGTGATTCATCTCAAAGACAAGATTAAATTTTTGTCTAAAAAAAGGTTGTCTAAACTATTGCTAGACTTGGCTAGGGAGTGTGTGATCTTAAAAGCCAAGTGCAAAAATCTAGAATCTAAGGCTAATGAGAGTGACAGTAAAAATGCTGAGTTGAAGAACCAGGTTCTTGAACTCGACACTTGTGTCTTAGAACTTAGGTCTGAAAATTTAAAATTGAAATTAGGAACATGTAAGAAGAAAGCTGATCACACACATCTCACCTTAGAAGAAAACCTAGGAAAAATGAAGGATGAGTTGTACAAGAAAGATGAGCAGATAAGAGTCTTAAAAGAAGACCTAGGGAAGGTAAAGCATGAACTAGACAGAACTTGCAAATGGAATAAGGCTTCTGATGCACAGTCCTGGCTACAAGAACATCACAGTAGCAACAAGAGAGGACTTGCCTATGGGACCCAAGCACCTAAGTGGGACCCCAAAAGCAAGTGCATTACTCTTCCTGAAAACAAAATCTGCACACACTGTGGCAAGATCGGTCATTATAAAAATAAATTTAATGCAAAATAAAAGGCCGGTCAAAAGAACAAAACCTTTGTTCAAGAGAAAAATAGGCTGCCTGATTGGGCCAAAAGGAATTTAATTTACCCTTTTGCCTGTAGAAAGGGACCCAAAATAGTTTGGGCTCCTAAGACTAACCCCTGATTTCTTTTTGCAGGTCCAAGTGAAGGGAAGTAGCCAAATATGGTACATGGATACTGGCTGCTCAAAACATATGACTGGAAGCAAGAACCAGTTCCTTTCATTTGAGGACTTAAAAGGAGGTAATGTCTCCTTTGGAAATGGGAAGAAAAGGTGAGATTATTAGGGCTGGAAAGGTAGGTAAGACAGACTCACATTCCATTGAGAATGTCTACTTGATAGATGGCTTGAAATATAGCCTAATCAGTGTGTCACAACTGTGTGACAGAGGTAACCTTGTAGCATTTACCTCTACCAAATGCTTTGTGATTAATCTTACCACTGACAAGATTTTTTTGCAGGGAAAAAGAGTTAACAATATTTACATTGTAGATTTGTCCACTCTTTCAGAAAATGAACTCACTTGCCTGAGTGTGTTGGACAATGATCCCCTCCTGTGGCACAAAAGAATTGGTCATGCAAGTCTGAGTCAACTTAACAAATTAGTCTCCAAGGACCTGGTGATAGGGTTACCTCACATCAAGTTCAAGGAAGACAAAGTTTGTGAGGCCTATGCAAGGAGGAAGAAGGTAAGATCATCCTTCAAAAACAAGAAAATGATAAGCAAAACCAGGATGATGGAACTGGTTCATATGGATCTTTGGTGGTCCTATGAGAACTTTGAGCATAGGTGGTAAGAAATATGTGATGGTACTTGTTGATGATTACTCTAGGTTTACCCGGTACTGTTCTTATCATTTAAGGATGAAGCATTTGACATGTTTACTGCCTTTGTTAGAAAAACTCAGAAACAACTAGGTAATCAACTTGCATCAATCAAGTCTGATCGTGCAACTGAATTTGTAAATGCTAAGTTTGTTGAATTTTGTGATGAGCATGGTATAGATCATAATTTTTCTGCCCCCAGGACTCCTCAACAAAATGGAGTAGTTGAAAGAAAGACTAGGACTCTTGAAGATATGGCTAGGACTATGCTTCTTTCTAGTAAACAACCCCATAGCTTCTGGGTAGAGGATGTAAATACTGCATGTTATATCATTTATAGATGCATGACTAGACCTCTTATAGAGAAGACTCCCTATGAGTTACTTAAAGGGAGAAAACCAAATATATCCCATCTTAGGGCATTTGGATGCAAGGTCTTTGTGCACAATAATGGAAAGGACTCCTTAGGTAAGTTTCATCCCAGAAGTGATGAGGGAGTATTCTTGGGATATTCTTCACATAGCAAAGCTTACAAAGTGTTCAATAAAAGAACTTTGTGTGTAGAAGAAAGTGTACATATAGTTTTTGATGAAACTGACATTCTTTCTGAGAGACAGGAACATGAAGATGAAGCTATTGGGTTGGTAAAATATTTGAGTGAAGTCTCAACTCAAGCTAAAGTTGCATCAAAAGAAGGAACATGTGATGGAACAGGTTCTTCAATCCAAGGCAACCTGACATGGGGAACTGAACATAGAGGAACTGGAACCAATCCCCTAAAGGAACCTGTTCATGACCCTGTTCCTCAGCAACAGAACATGGGAGAAACGTCAAGCAGAAATCAGTTGGTTGTGAAACCTCACAAGTATCAAAGTTCTCATCCCATTGAGAACATAATCACTGATCCAACCTCTGGAGTTAAAACTAGATCACAATTAAAAAATCTATGTGCTTTTGATGCTTTCCTATCTCTTATTGAACCTAAATGTTGTTGAGGCTTTGCAGGATGCAGATTGGGTAAATGCAATACAAGATGAACTCAATCAGTTCGAGAGAAGCAAGTTTGGCATCTAAATCCAAGACCCAAGGACAGATTAGTAATTGGAACTAAATGGGTCTTCAGAAACAAGCTTGATGAAGATGGAACATTTACAAGAAACAAGGCAAGACTGGTGGTCCAAGGTTATAGCCAAGAGGAGGGTATAGATTATGATGAGACCTTTGCTCCAGTTGCAAGACTGGAGGCAATAAGACTCCTCATAGCCTTTGCAGCACACATGGAATTCACTCTTCATCAGATGGATGTCAAAAGTGCCTTCCTGAATGGCTACCTAAAAGAAGAAGTGTTTGTTAAATAACCTCCTGGGTTTGACAGCAAGGAATGTCCTAAACATGTGTACAAATTAGACAAGGCTATTTATGGACTCAAACAGGCTCCTAGAGCATGGTATGAATGATTGTCCAAACTCCTGCTTGAACATGGCTACAAAAGAGGTAAAATTGACAGTACTCTATTCCTGAGGGAAAAAGGTAAGGATCTTCTTATGGTACAAATATATGTTGATGACATAATTTTGGGGCAACCACTGACAAACTAAGTAAAGATTTTGCCAAATTAATGGGGAGTGAGTTTGAAATGAGTATGATGGGTGAGCTTAACTTTTTCTTAGGCTTACAGATCAAACAAAACCTAAATGGAACCTTGATCCATCAGCAGAAATACGCGAAAGAGTTGATCAAAAAGTTTAAAATGGATAAATCAAAGGAAATAGACACCCCTATTGCAACTGCCACTAAATTAGACATAGATGAACCTGGTTCATCTGTTGATCAGAAGTTGTATAGGGGTATGATTGGTTCACTTTTGTATCTTACTGCCAGCAGACCTGACATAGTTTTCAATGTAGGGCTTTGTGCTCGTTTTCAGGCTAATCCAAAGGAATCTCACTTGACTGCTGTCAACAGGATACTGAGATATTTGAAAGGCACTACTAATCTGTGTCTTTGGTACCATAAAGGTAGTAATTTCAATCTAGTAGGGTATGCTGATGGTGATTATCCAGGATTCCTTGTGGATAGGAATAACACCTCAGCTATGGCTCATTTTCTTGGTTCATGTCTTGTATCATGGGCCACTAAAAAGCACAACTCAGTGGCCTTATCCACTGCTGAGGCTGAATATGTTGTTGCTGCCTCTTGTTGTGCTCAATTGCTATGGATCAAACAACAGCTGATAGATTTTGGCATTGAAGTAGGTTGCATTCCTATTTCTGTGATAACACTAGTGCTATAAGTATGACAAAGAACCATGTTCATCATAAGAGGACTAAGCACATAGATGTTAGACACCACTTCTTAAGAGATAACTATGAGAAATGATTGATTACCATAGAGTTTTGTGCTACTGATAAAAAAAATTGCTGACATCTTTACTAAAGCACTAAGTAGAGAAAACTTTGAAAGGAACAGGTTGGAATTAGGGATGATTAAGATCACCTAATAGGACCAGCTCAGAATTCACAATGAAAAAAAATGAAAAATGAAAAACAAAATTTGGCTAGGAAATCAGAACTTGTGTAAATATCTAGATTAATTTTTACTCAGCTTCATACTGTAATTAGTATACTCCTGTGATATGTGTTAATATGACTCACTGATCTCTTACAAAATTTTCTCTATTATGGTAAATTGAGGCATGGTCAAGAGAATTCCAAATGAAGAACCTAGTTCATCAGTATTGTTCATCTGAATACTAAGGTATGTTTTCTATACTCTGCACAATTAGAAATATAAATATTTAAATCATGAGCAGAAGACCTACAATTGTTCAACTCCTTAGAAAATTCTATCTGTTTGTTTTTGAACCAGTTCTGTCCGCATTAGAACTCTAAACCACAAAATTTGCCCAAAATCTAGGGAAGCTTAATCGTTCATTCAAACCTGAAATTTCAGGTTGATTAGACCTCTAATTGACCACTGCTAAAGCTTCAGTTATACATTAAATGTGTATTTCTCTTCAAATACACATCAATAGTGTAAGGCCCCGTGAAATTTCTATTCAAAACCCGAAATCTCGTAGTGCCAAGTTAGGAAACATGTGTTCGGACCCTTTGGACTGATCTATGCATTAAAAAGTTAAGGAATAATGTTTTCCGGAAAAGTGCAATTCTGCGGTCCATTATGCGGTCACATAATAGCTATCGGACCGCATAGTCACCACAGAGACAGTCAGTGTGATGGTTGATTTTGAGGTCAACTATGTCGCCAATTGTGCGATCGCATAGTTGATATGCGGGTCGCATAGTCGTCGCATAATCCCATTGGAATTTTTGTAAGGGGCAGTTCTGCGGTGCATTCTGCGACTGCAGAACAGGTATGCGGACCGCATTTTTGTCGCATACCCAGACAGTTTGTTCAGGTTTTGGGACCATTTTGTGCTCCATTTTGCGGGCCGCATGTCCATTATGCGATCACAGATTGTGTCGGGGCTCCTATTTTCTAACTTTTAAAACCCGACCTCATCCAATTAAAAACACCCATTAGACCTCTTTTATGTCATTTTTACTGCAAATAGAGTGAGGGAGGGAACTCTAAAAGGAGAAGCTAACTCTCAAACCTTGCCAAATCTTTGAAGACTTTCAAGCAAAAATTTGCTGGGCTTCACCCCAAAGAGGTAAGAACTTCAGCCCTAATCTCTAGTTTCGAAATTCACACAGAATAAGTACTTAGCTTGGGGGTTCATGGGTATAAGAATTGATTTCTTGCATGCATATAAGATAATAGAGTATTGGGAGGTTGTGAACTAAAAAGATAGCAATTGGGGTGTGAAATGATAGAAATCTCTCACAAAAGGGTCCTGAAATCACAAGTGCACACTTAGTGCTTAATAACCTACTTAAATGAGCTAGAATCTTAATTATGTCTCTAATTCTTGGTTCAATTTGTAATTTTCATAAAATAGATTGAAGTTGCTAAGAGTTTCGGAATTTTGTATGAAATTAAGGAAAGCTTTATTGAGGTATGTATGGCTAAACCCCATTTTATTAGAAATTGAGCTCCGTTGGTGACTGCGCAAAATGTGGTAAGACTAGAATTCAGTTGATGTATTGATTGTTATTTTCCATGAATTGATTTGCAAATATATGTGTATACATGAAGAGTGTTCCTCAATATGTTCAATATACTATTCTTGTTAATTTAAAGAGGTGTGAATAATATAAACCATGTGATGGAATGCCTAGACCTCGATGTCAGGATTTAAACTGAGTTCGTTATGCCAACTATGTGAAATCTTACCTATGTTTACACTTAAATTGTTCTTATTTGTGCTTGTTATCCTAAATTACAAGATTTGTATTGGGAGTGGACATGATGTGAAAATTGCGGCCCTAAGCGCCAATGAATTGACATGATATATGTGAAATAAAGATTCAAATGAGAAGATTAGTGAGAAAGAAACAACGCTTAGGTAAGGCGGCCTAGCTGATCGGGCCGTGATTGGACACCATGCCGCACACATGGTGGTAATGTGCTGATATTGAATTCCGGAAAAGGAAAATGAGATGGTGATTGAGGTATATGTCACATATGAGGCAACCTAGTCGATCAGGTCGTGATCGGACTCTGCTTACGACAGCGGTGGTATTGTGAACAATGATGAACATATGAAATGCCCAAACTAAAGTTATGGAAATCATGTGAAAGTTGTATGATTCTTTAGTTGATGATGTGGTGTTCGGTTAAAAGCTTTTGATTGTCTCTTATGATATTCTTGTTCTTGTATGATAGTTCTTTCTAATGAAATGGCGTTTAGTTATACATACTAGTACTATTCCATGGTACTAATGTCCCTTTTGCTGGGGGCGCTATATTTTTAAATGAATGTAGGTGGCTCCATAGCGGACAATGCCGATCGCGTGTAGCGGAGTGTCCTCCTCTCTAAGTCTTGGTGAGCCCCTTTCTCCTTCAAGGGGTTATGTTGTACATCTTTTGCTGTAGACTCCCACTTTTGAGGTATAGCCAGGGCCTTGTTGCCGGTGTTGTCATAATTTGTCTTTTGTATCCATAGAGGCTCCGTAGATATTTGTGTGGGTTATGTATGGGTATTGGATGGGTTAACGAATTGTGTTGTAACTCTATACGCTAGTTCTTCTAAACTATAATTGTATGAAACCTTGAAAACTTAGCCATAATTAAGATTTGTGATATAAAAGTGAACTCAAAATGTTGAATGTTCGATTTTGCTATTCGCTAAATAAACGAAAGCATGGTTTCCCTAATCGTTTCGAGTTGGGTAGAAAGTGTTAAAGAGGCTTGCTCAGTTGGGTTCACTCGATTGAGCGCCGGTCGCACCTCCCGAGGTTGGGGCGTGCCAATTACCTCCTGCCATCTTCATAATTATAAACCGTAAAAAAAACCTTCTTCACTTTCAATTGCTTTCCTCTCCAAAGTTCTAACTCACAAATTCTCTCAAGAAATCAGCGATACTGACAAACCCACAAGACAACCCTAGAACTCCTCCATAGCCCACTCCCTCTGATTCATCTACCCCTCCTCCACCTAACACAACTCCCGAACCCAGGCTGAGAAGGGTAAAAATGCTTGCTCGAAAAACAGTAGCTTCTGGGGATCTTTCAAAGAAATTGAATGAGAAATTGGCAAGCCACATCCAAGACTCTGAGTCTAACTCTAATTCTGAGTCGTACATGTCTGGTAGTAAGGGGGAAGGACCTGGGTCTTCTGACTCTGAGAAGGCTCAAGAATCCCATTCTAAGGTAATTTCTTCTTTGACTGAGAATTTACAAACTAGGTTTATTCTGGTTGGGCCTATCAGGGATGTGGAATTACCTGAGGTAAGAAGGAGTGCAGGTAAAAAGAAATCTGAAAAAGAAAAAGAGAGAGGGTGACTGTGGTAAAGAGAGGGGAAAAGGGAAAGGAGTGGTTGATCATTCACCCACTGCTGATTTGTCTGTACCTGCTATTTGTGGGGTGGTACAAGAAAAATTGAAGAAAGTGGCAAGAAGTCAGGGGGAAGTGGTTCTGGTGAAGCTGCTGAAGGGTTAGTTAATCTAAGTTCACAAGGAGATGAACCTGATTCATCGGTTGAAGAGACCCTAGCAGACATTTTGAAAAAGGTAGGTGCCAGTTACGATCCAAAGAAAAGGAGAACATCAACACCAAAAGCCCCCAGTGCTCCTAAACCTTCCAAGAAAAGAAAGGATTCTTCCCCAACACCTACTGACACTTCCTTGCCAAAGGGAAGAGCCACAAGAAGCAGGGTGAAACAAAGCGAGGTTGATCTACAAAAGGCATTAGCTGAAAGTAAGAAGAAAATGATGGATAAAGGAAAAGGGAAGGTTGCTGAGTCCTCAGAAGCTATTGAAGTTGAGGAGATGGAATAGGTCCATCAGGAAAAAGTTACAACAGTGGAGGTGCAGACCCCCAAGCCCAAAAAGCCCAAGACTACTTCCAAGAAGTCTTCCTCTGTGTCTGAGGCTGCTGAACCTTCATTAGCCAAGAGGACAAGGTCTGCAGTGAAAAGTAAACAAGTTCGAATTTTTGAAGATGAGGAATGGAGTGGTGAAGAAGAAGAAGATGAGTTTGATGGTGAACAAGAAAAGCTTTCCATGTTTGGCAAAAGAAAATTTTTGAAGGGAAGATTGTTGAAAGATTTGATGGAACCAGAGATGGTTTGTTTGGTTGACACATTGGCTGTTCAGGGATGGAAGGACATGGGGGTCCTTCAGATGGATGAGAGATTTGCCAAAAATGAAATTATATGCTGAAGTCAAAGATGGCAGGGTTACAAGCAAAGTCAAAGGAGTTCAAGTGACCTTTGATGCAGAGAAACTGGGAGAGATACTAGACATCCCTGATGAGGGATATGATGATTACACCAGACAGAGATGGCCAAGTCTAGATTCTCTTCCATCTGCCCTTACAATCACTAGGAACTTCTGTGATGTTGAAGGAGTGAATGAGGCCAAGTTCGTGCACAAGAGTGAAATGAAGCCACATCACAAAGTTCTTTTTGAGTTTGTCAACAAATGCCTACTGCCCAGGCAGGAGAGAAGGCATATTGCAAATTATATGGACTTAGTTCTGATGGAGTGCCTTGAAAGTGGAAGGCAAATCAATTCACCTGCATTCATCATCAAGCTACTGGACAGGGTCATCAATGTCTCCAAGGCTCATGCTGTCCCCTATGGCTTTATTCTGACTACGGTTCTGGATAGGTGCAATGTGCCTCTGAAGAAATGGGAGATGGCCTCAAGCAAGAAATACTTTGGTATTAACATTATGCTTGCTTGTGACTACTTAGTCGATGACATCCCAAATGAACCTGGTTCATCCAAGAAGACTCCTATCAACAGTAAATTCAGGGCTCTTGTTCAGGAGAGTGAAGCCAAGGATGCTAAGATAGCTAGGCTCAAGGCTCGTATGACAGAGGTGGAATCTGAGAGGGATGCTCTCAGAACTGAGCTCACCAAGGAAAGGGAGAGGAATGATGGAATTCTTCACAATATGCTGAATCTTCTCCAAGCCCAAAAACCAACCCTCTAGCTCCCCCAAGCCTTAAGAATTCTAGCCTTTATCTCCCGAACCTGTCTAGTACCTTCAGTGACCTGGATTAGGGATTTTTTCTTTCTTTCTGCTCATGTTTTAAATGTTTTTTTCTTTTTGGTTGTGGATTGTGGTAGCAACATATCTTCTATCAATGATATCTACTGTTTTTGCTCTTGTTCAATGTTAATCTTTCCTTGATAGTTTAAATATGTTTGCTGAATTACTGATGATTAATCCATGATTGCACTTGCAGTTGCCCCAGTGGCCATGAGTACTTATTAAAATCTGGGACTCACACTTTGTATGCAACTTTTCGATGATGCCAAAAGGGGAAAGAGATTGTGCTTAACATATTCTGAATAAGTGATATTTATAACCTAATTAACCTGATCCTTGATGATAAGTGAATTGTCTGAACTTGTATTGATGGTTAAGCTGAGTTCTTATAGGATCCAAGTAAGTAAAAAGCACAGAGTTTGTCATCATCAAAAAGGGGGAATTTGTTGGCCCAAGAACATGTGAAGTTTTGAAGACTGACAAAAGAACTCAGGCATGGACCAGGTCCATCTTGTGAAGCATAGTCATGATCCACCGAAACATGTGAGATGCACGTGAAGGAGATTGTTTATTGTGAAAATGGTAACAACAATTAAATTTGTAAATGGGATTCTAAAAATACGTGATCTATTCCCGAGCTAGTTTGTAAGGGTGGTTAGTGCTAAAATGTGAAGTAAAATGATGAAGATCGAGTTAACAAAAGCAATAATCGAACCAGTAAGGGGATGTTTCCCGAGCGCAAAAGCCGGCCAGTAGACACCTCGGAGCCGAGCCTCGAGCCTATCTCGGGCTTATCGAGGGTAGTCGGGAAGGGAACAACAGGTAATAATATGGCTAAGAAAGGCTCTATATTACCAAGGAAGGGGATAACAGGTAAAAATATAGTTAAGTCAGGCTCTATACTATCAGTATTGAGCAAAGATAATGAAGAACAACAAGGAAACAATAAAGTGCTAGGGCGATCTCGGAATATGCTTATTCGACAAACTAAGAGAATAGTTAACAATCGAAATGACTTAGAACCAGAGAGAGATAAGTGAATTAGAGAAAGAGGGAGAGAGAATATTATTGCTCTTTTGCAAGATAGTTGAAGATATTCTACAAGGTCTTGGTGACCCTTCTTTTATAGAAAAGGGACGTCCAAATTTAGTACGGAATACATAGTACAAAAAAATGAGATGTGACTACCCATTTTTATTATGTCGTAGGAGGACTGGCGTCGAGCCACTTGGACAAGTCTCATGGACCCCGGATACATCTCTCGGGGGGTATCTTTGCCCATCGGGGCCTTGGCCGATGCCCGATCTAGGCAAGGCGTTGGTAGATATCGAGGGAAGCGACCGAACTGAAATCCCGTGCCTTCGGGATTTACTCTTCGAAGCATTATGTCGAGGGAAATCGGTCTCCTGACTAAGGAAAATAGTCTTCGAGTTTCTTAGAGGGAAGTGATAAGAAATGTTTTTGACACTCTTCCTCGTGGGCTCTCGACATGACATTATGCTGATGGCGTAGCCTCCCTTCACAAAAGTCGAGGCATTTTTCCTTCCCGCTTCTTCAGGACCATTAGAAGTATCATGACTCCTCGCTCCTCGGGGCCACATCGTTGCTATCATTTCGTGCCACCGTCTCGTTGCTATCGTTTCAGCTTCCATGAACGCATTAATTGCGCCTGTTATTACAGTTTTCGAGGGCGGTAATGGGGCCGTCGGTTACTCTGCTTTCCCCCTATATATACGGGGCTATTTTGTGATCAGTTCTTCATTCAAACTCCCTTCGATATCTGCTCTTCTTGTCTTTCCTGCCATTTTTCCAGCCTTTGTTGCTCTGCGATGTTTGAGGCCTATGGCCTTAAGATCCTATGTCAGACATGCCGTGGGCCAACTCTCGATCTTTCCCTGGCGGGACGGGCTTGTCCCACTATGAAGGCGCATGTCGGACTTCGGGGAAGGCGCATGTCAGACTTCGGGCGAATCATCCCGTCTGGTGTTGGCCGCTAACGTTGCTCCTTCGAAACCCTCTGCCACTTGTTTGGAGGGATAAGGAGATGTCCCCCAGGGGGTGCGCCTCGTGATCTCCTTCTTGTATCTAAAACTTCCTTTCGTAGGCTCGTGACGGCCTTGGATCTGGGCTGGTATGTTTAGGACCCGAGCCTCAGATAGTTTCGGGCTTGATCTGCAAAAAATTTATCTAGTGGAACAGGTGTCTTGCAGTGCATGCTTTGTCGCTTTCCGCCCTTAGGGCTAGTTTTCCCTTTCTCTTTGCTATACTAGTTGTAGTAAAAGCAGAGGTTTCGGAGTACCTTAAGTGCGATGCCGTCTGTGCCGGCATTACTTGGGGAGAGCTAGGGGCTCGAGTGCTGGCTTGGGCTTTGGAGGGGATGAATGCTTTGGCCAGGGTTTCTGCCTCCGGGGTCGAGTCTTGCGACTTGTGGCAGTGCCAAAGTTAGGCCGGGTATGTTTTGGGAAAATTCTAAATTTTGATCCCCTGTAGCTTAGAGCTAAGATAATCGGCATTTGGACCGAAGTGACGTTAGGACGAACTAAGGCAGGTCGAGGAACAGCGGCTTGTCCGTGAGATGTTGCTGGCGTTTAAGCTGAGTTGGAGCGACCCCTCGATTAAAAAAAAGGGGGGTTAGAATGTTGGTGCAGGGGGCCTTCGAAGAGGAGTATTCCGATCAGGCTGGTGCAGGGGGCTCCTTTTCCCAGAAGAATTGGCTTGGGCCAGGAGGACAATCGTGGAGCTTGGTTGTCTTTTGCTGAGGCCGTAGAGGGTGAATTTCGACACGCTGTACTCCTTTTGGGGCGTAGACTTTACCGCTTTTTGCCATTTTGTTTTTGATGTGGTCGTAGGGTGCCTGCAGATGGAGAGGGTGCCTTTCGTGCATGATATATATATATATATATATATATATATATATATATATATATATATATATATATAAGAAAGGGTTTGGACGTTTGTTTCTTTGATACCTTTATTGTTTTTGACCGGGCGGGCCGGTTTTGACATATGGCCAGGCCTTTATGGGTCCGGATTTAATCAGATGTGTCGGGGACTCCCAAGCGTGATCTTTGGTGCGAACAGGCGCCGGGGCTTTTCGTGCTTAGCCTAGCTGTTTTGAGTCAAGTCCCTTGAGTCGGGCTTTGGTTCGAGCCTTCTCGAGCCTTTCGTGCTTGGGCGGGCAGGTAGCGGTCGCCTCCATTTTTTACCTTCTATCGTCCCGACTATTTTTGGGCCCAATCTTCGAGTTATGCCATGGCTTGAGCTTTATTAGCCTCCAAGCTTTTCTCGTTTGTACGGGGCGGGGCACGGTGATTCTTCGTGCCCCGGGCTGAAATGATTTTGCGGGCGTGTGGCTTGGAGATTCGACCGGCCGATGATGATATCATTTGTGCTGTTTAGAAGTATCTGTGTTAACTTCTCTTCGGCCTAGTTTCCGAGTCACGCTACGACTCGGGCTGAATTTGACCCTTAGTCTTTCGCGATATTCCGGGTGGCATATTGGTATTCATGCCGTGCCCTTAGGTTTTTTGTGATTTTTGGGTTCAGTCTCCGAGTTGCGTCGCGACTCGAGCTGTAGTTGACCCTTAAATCTATATTGAGCTTCTGGCCGGTGATAGCGGCACTTATGCCATTCCCTTAGGCATATTGTGGTTGAATTATTCCCGGGTTCAGACTCTGAGTCGGGATCCGACTCGAGCTTAACACACCTTTAAGCCCGTTCGGGCTGGTGATGATGGCTGCCCTTGGGCGCTTGGTGATTTCTGTGTCCAGTCTCTGAGTTGCATTGCGATATAAGCTGTAATTGACCCTTGATCTTTCCGGAGATTCTGGTCGGTGGTGGCATCGATGTCACGCCCTTGGGCGTATCATAATTTTTGGGTCCACTCTCCGAGTCGCATTGCGACTCGAGCTGTAATCGACCCTCAAATCTTATTGAGTTTTTGGCCAGCGATGGTGGCCTTTCTGTCGTTTGGTCGTTGAGACCTTTTAGTATGAGGCCCGGAGGCTTTGTTTAGTTAACTATTTCGGATCCGGTCTCCGAATCGGGTTACGATTCGAGCTCGCTTTAATCCTTAAGCTGTCAATTTTCAAGCTGGCGACAATGGCTCTTACGCTATATGGTCATAGAGACCTTTTGATTAGGAGCCTTTCTCTTTTCTCATAAAAAGAAGGGGGTACTTTCGATGGCCTGATATAATAATACGCGCTCTCTCTTTAGCGAGGTTTGGCTATATTGACCGTTTTGGTCTGGTACACCATTTCCCCGTAGGGACCTTTGTTCGGCGCTCCCATGAGTCCGGTGGATTTCAGGGGGAATGCTCCTAGCTGCTTTGAAAGTTGGCCGTAAGAGTGGCTTTGAGTGATTTTGTGGAGTTTCTCTCCCGGTAGCTTCGTGGGCGTTGCCGGTAAAAACCCTTCTTCTTTTTGGGATAAAAAACTCGGTCCAAGGAAAAGAGTGCAACGGGCGCGCCTTTTTTGGAGGTCTCGAAGTCTTCTAATAGTGCCAATGTCCCGATATCTTCGGTTGAGTTCCTGCACGAGGGTTAATTTCTATCTTGAAAATAAAATAAAAGAAACAGCGGTACCTTGGGATGGGATACGTAGGTGGTGCTCTGGGGTTGACTTGTTACGATCGCCCGAGGTCGGATATGTGATGTGGATTTCTATTTTTGCGTTTTGTCAAACCTAACCGATGTTGAGACCCGGTTCGCCCGTGGGCTTATTCGGAGGCGGAGGTACGGGGGCCGACAGTGCGTCGTGTATTGCGAACATTTCCCTTGCCGCGTGTTGCTCTCCGTAGACGGTTTTAATTTCGTCTTTTGTTGGGAATTTTATCATCTGGTGGAGGGTGGATGGTACTGCTCTCATGCAATGTATCCATGGTCATCCGAACAAGGCGTTATACCTCATGTCTCCCTCGATGACATGGAACTTGGTGTTTTGGCTTGTGCCGGCCACGGTGATGGGGATGATGATCTCTCCTTTCGCCGTTTCGCTTGCCATGTTGAACCTATTGAGGACTCGAGTGGCGGGTATGATTCGTTCGGTTAAACCGAGCTATTCTACCACCCTCGACCTGATAATATTGGCCGAGCTACCTGGATCCACGAGTACACGTTTTATCTGAAAAGAATTTACGAGAAATGAAATTACCAGGGTGTCGTTGTGGGGTTGAGATAGGGCCTCTAGGTCTTCTTCACTAAAGGTAAGGGCGTCCTCGGGGATATATCCCTGAGTCCATTTCTCCCTGGTGATGGATATTTTTGTTTTCCTCATCATGGGTTCCTGCGGGGGGTCGGCGCCCCGCATGATCATGTGTATGACGTGTTGTGGTTCGTTTACTTCGTTCTTCTTGACTGCCTCCATGTCTCGAAACTAATTTTTGGCCCGATCGCTGAGGAATTCCTGGAGGTGCCCTTTGCTGAGTAGCCGAGCTACTTCTTCTCGTAGTTGATAGCAATCCTCGGTCCGGTAGCCATGTGTGTTGTGGAACTCACACGTCAAGTTGTAATTTCTCTGCGAAGGGTCCCACTGCACTGGTTTGGGCCATTTTGCATCCCGAATTTTTCTAATAGCGAACACGATGTCTGATACGTCGACGCTGAAGTTGTATTCCGACAAGTGGGGTGCGTTGGCTGTGCCATGTTTCGGTCAAATCTGGTCCTGTTGATGATCCCCCGAGGATCCTCTCCTCGATCCATCCTCCGATCGTTGCGAGGCAGGTTATGCCTCGGGGCGTTCCTCCTATCTTCGAGGTACGGCTGATACATTTCTTTGCTTGGCTTCGCCTCTTTCGCCAGGAGTCTGTTTGAGTACACTAAAAATGGGGAAATTTGTTGGCCCAAGAACATGTGAAGTTTTGAAGACTGACAAAAGAACTCAGACATGGACCAGGTCCATCTTGTGAATCGCAGTAATGATCCACCCAAACATGTGAGATGCACGTGAAGGAGATTGTTTACTGTGAAAATGGTAACAACAATTAAATTTGTAAATGGGATTCTAAAAATACGTGATCTATTCCCGAGCTAGTTTGTAAGGGTGGTTAGTGCTAAAACGTGAAGTAAAATGATAAAGATCGAGCTAACCAAAGCAATAATCAAACCAGTAAGGGGATGTTTCCCGAGCACAAAAGCCGGCCAGTAGAGACCTCGGAGCCGAGCCTCGAGCCTATCTCGGGCTTATCGAGGGTAGTCGGGAAGGGACAACAGGTAATAATATGGCTAAGCAAGGCTCTATATTACCAAGGAAGGGGATAACAGGTAAAAATATAGTTAAGTCAGGCTCTATACTATCAGTATTGAGCAAAGATAATGAAGAACAAACAAGGAAATAATAAAGTGCTAGGGCGATCTCGGAATATGCTTATTCGACAAACTAAGAGAATAGTTAACAATCGGAACGACTTAGAACCAGAGAGAGATAAGTGAATTAGAGAAAGAGGGAGAGAGAATATTATTGCTCTTTTGCAAGATAGTTGAAGATATTCTACAAGGTGTTGGTGACCCTTCTTTTATAGAAAAGGGACGTCAAAATTTAGTACGGAATACATAGTACAAAAAAAATGAGATGTGACAGCCCGTTTTTCTTATGTCGTAGGAGGACTGGCGTCGAGCCGCTGGGACAAGTCTCATGGACTCCGGATACATCTCTCTGGGGGTATCTTCGCCCATCGGGGCCTTGGACGATGCCCGATCTGGGCAAGGCGTTGGTAGATCTCAAGGGAAGCGACCGAACCAAGATCCCGTGCATTCGGGATTTACTCTTCGAAGCATTATGTCGAGGGAAAATCGGTCTCCTGATTTCCCCATGCACAGAGATAAATCTAACTTATCAAGAAGTAATATCTCCTGATCTGATAAAAAAAGGTTACATATTGGATAAGGAGAGAAAGACTCCTTACGTGAAGAGAACACAGTTTAGGAAGAGGAAAGTGTTAGAGTATGCGATCAACTAGAACTCTTCTACGGTAAGAGAGTAGCATCTGTATCCCAGTCAATCTCTAATTACTAACCTATTAAATATCAATGTTGTTCTCTTTTACAGGTAATGCACACAAGTAGAAGTTAAACTTAAATTGAGAGCAAAAGAGCAAGGCGATTGTGCAAGCAATTTATGTCACTACAAGAAAAGAGGTCTATTGTGGCGACAAAAGTCGCCACTGAAAGTGCAAAAGTCGCCACAGAAGACCATCAGTGGTGAGCCTATAGTCGTTGGCTATAGTGAGTGCCTGATACTCAATCGTCGCGGCTAAATTGGTCGATCGCCACAAAAGTTAACTAAGATTGACACAAAATACACATTCAAGAGACGTTAGTCGCCACTGAATAGTCTTCTTTGGTGGCGAATCATTGTTGCCACAAACGGTTTATCTTTCGTGACAACATTAGTCGCCCCAAATTCCTCGCCTTTTTGTGTCAACTTTTATCGTCACTAATATTCACTTACTTTTTGTGGTAACAGGGGATTGTTACCAAAACTAACCTTTTTGTGACGGCGAAATATCGCTACAATACTATTATTTTCGTGACAAAAATAGTCGCTACAATAAAAATTTCCTGTTTTAAAAAATATTTATATAAAACTATAATAGATTCATACTAGCTAGTAGTCGAACAATAATAAAACAACCTATTTATAGTGGTAATAATACATTTCACGAAATAGAATTGTATATAATCTTTTCATTGGTAAAAGTGTAAACAATCTAAAGTAACATTGTCATCGCACGTCCTCAATAAAAAGAATAAAATTTCTTTAAAATACTTCAAAAACTTCAAACTACTCCAATGTTTGTAAACTGCTCTACTGCAACTTCATTTCTTCATTGTTGAAGTTCTTTGTTCCTGTCATTGTAAAAAAAATATATAATGAACAAAATTAGTAGATGCACGTACTAAAGAAAATATCTCTACAAGTAGCATATCGGCAAAATTAACTAAATGTTTAAAATTAACTTAAGAGATCCTGGTTCAGTTCTGTTCAAGAGTTAGGCAAAGATAAACAACATACTCAATTTATAAGTAAGAGCAGATTCTTTATAGAAGATGCCAAGCAAACTGAGAAGAGCATTGACCTATACAACTAAAATAAAATTCAAGGCAAAGGGATGAAATTACAATCACAATTACGCCATAGGAAAACTAATAAAAAAAACATCTCAAGTATGCAGACATAACAGCATATAGAGCAAAAGGGGATAAATTTTTTTTCAGAACCTTCCCATGGACGTTGGATTTCAATCCTAAAGAGGAAACATCTATGGCAGTGGCGTGGATTTCGTTTCCAGGATTGCCGCCAAATTTTTTTGCTAAGAGGTCACTGATGTCTATTGCATCGGCTGTGGGTAAACCTCTTGCTGTCGACAAGGCAACGTAGGATCGAACAAGGCCTAGCGCTGCAAGGGTGAAGATCATTCTTGATCTCCTAGACAAACACCCTAAAAAGGTGAAAATTCTGATGGTGGACAGAGTTACTGGTAAAACAGTCGTGTTGTATCAAGAAGTTGTATACGACAATCTTGAAGTTATTGCACGTACTGCAAGCATCAAGGGCACAGGGAAAAATTGTGTCGAGTAATGAAGAGTCAAGTTGCAGAGATGGACAAAACTGGTGCACCAGTGGAGAGTAATCTGCCAATTATTGATGTCTCCGTGACTGACCAGCTGAAACTGGATGCCAGGGATTATCTAAATGCTAAAAGAACATAACAAAGAGGTAAGGAAAGAGCAGCAACAAAAGGTAAATTGATAGAGGAAGCAGAAAAAAATAAATTGGTTGAGCAGCAGGTGTTACAAAATAAAGGAGGAAAAGAAGTTGTTAATCAGAACAATGATAATCGAGTTGCTTTTGGTAACTCTGCTGGTGATGTTTCACAGCTTGTCAAAGGTCCATATCCACCTTCTCGAGATTTGCCTGCTAAGGTGGCTTTAGCAAGGGTGTCCAATATTGTAAATCCAATAGTTCAAGCTTATGATAAGCTTGCTACTGCTGCCGCTATATTATCACCTGGTACACGTCCAAAGGGGGCTGATGATCATGTGGTGGAAGCTAGTCCTGTTGTTAATTGTAAAGGAGTGAATAAGGAGGGGAAGCAAGGAGGTGAAGCAACAAGAGAAAAAGACGAGCAGCAGGTTGTGCATATTGCAGTAGGCAGTCA
Source organism: Nicotiana attenuata (assembly GCF_001879085.1). Lineage (NCBI taxonomy): Eukaryota > Viridiplantae > Streptophyta > Magnoliopsida > Solanales > Solanaceae > Nicotiana > Nicotiana attenuata. Next base: position 25,313,448 of record NC_031998.1, read on the forward strand.
AGTTAGTAACATGAACAATGAGCCTGTGAAGAATAAAATGAAAATCGAAACGCGCTTACTAGCGATGCCGCATACTTTGACACTTTTAAAAAAAAAACAATTCCATTGGGCTTCAATAGCTGAATCATGAACAATAACTCAAATGAGCAAGGGGATTGATAAATTAGCTGCATGAGTTGTGCCAATTTTGCGCAACGGTCACATTATACATTATACAGAACAGAGAGTTGCGATTATAGAGAGGCTATATGAACTGAATTTTTATATTTTTGTAGTGTTGAAGGTTTCAAAGTATGTTAGTAGTTGTAATCTGAATTTTTATACTTTCGATTCATATACATACTTTAACAGAAACTAATATGTGAAATGAAACTAGCAGCATTGTATTAACAGTTGTATAGTACATTTGTAGAGTATAGAAACATTAGCATTTACCTTTTGAATTCTAGCCATCATCGTAGCCATCTGCTCTTTAAATCTTTTGTCAAGTTGTAGATTCATGTGTGCGCGCTCCTCATCTAGTTTCTTTTGCAACTCAGCATGATATTCTTCTAGCTTTCTTTGTAACTCAAAACGATCATCTTCTAGCTTCCGTGACAATTCAGCAGCCATTTGTTCTTCTAACTTTCTTTGCAACTCAGCAGCTTGTTCACGTTCTTCTTGTAATTTTCTGTCCATTTCAGCTTGCATATCTTGACACATACTTTCCATTGCAGAAGACATACTTGCTTCTAATTCTACCTGCTGCACTCGGCTCTTTTTTGCAGGTCTTTTTCCGTACCCTTTCCCACGAACATAGCCAGTTCGTTCGCCAAGTACGGTGACTAAAACCTCATCTGCATTCATCGGATTTTCTTCAAATTGTTGTTGCTCCACAATTTCTTGGAGCTGCCCCTGCAATTATGCATAACAATTTATGATATAAAATAGGAGACATAAAATAAAATAAGTAAAATACAATTTCAGGAGATTACATGAATTTGCTGCGACTGTGGATCTGACCACACTAGTTCATCTTTGTCATTCTTACGAGTATGTTGGAGCTCCCAAACTCGATCCGGTGGTGCCCTTTTTCCATTAACAGGATTTCTCTACGATTTATTAAAGTAGAGGAAAACTATTTAAGTACATAATGTGGGAAGGATAATGAAACAAATCCTACCACCAACTGCCAAAATTTGCAAAGAAGCTAAAGAGACAATTCAAGAATGTGCATCAGAGTTTATAAGTTTGGTTACTGGGGAAGCATCTGACAAGCGTCATAAGGAGAATCGTAGGACGTTTAATGGAGATGACATCTGTTGGGCTCTCAGTTCATTAGGTTTTGACAACTATGTCGAGGTCATGCCGAGGTATATTTTTACCACTTTCCATTTTTTCCCCCTTTTTTAGATCTATCAAGAATTCCTGATTTTTGAGAAACATTCCTATAATATCTAGCTGATTGATGATCAGATGCGTAAAGCTACCATGTTATCTTCCAGAATTATAAGTACTTCTTATTAGTTTAATTTGTTGACAAAAAAGTAAGCTGATATTAATTATATGATCATTGATCAAAACCAATCCGACCTAAAAACGAATGACAAATATATGAAATATTATTGTGCTAAATGAATTCGTACCGTTGATTCCTCCACTTCAGCAAATGAATTTGAGCCACATGAGTGTTTAGTGATTTGTTTTTCCCTGTTTATTTTGTTACGCTCACTCACAGCCTGAAATTATATCCATAAATTAAGAACCGGAATTGAAATAGTAATTTGTCACATATTTATATTACCAAGTCAACTTGAATTCCAGACTTCCAAAATGTCCGACCAGAAACACCCAATCCTCAGGTGTAACATCACTTGGCCTATGAGATAATCTCTCTTCATCAGTAGCATAGCGAGAGTATTCAGCATGCAATCGAGTCTTCCATGTTCTAAAAAGTCTTTTCATAGTATTGACCACAAGAGCTTGCAATACATGCTCTCAAACTCCGGTAGCTTCAAATTTATCCTAAATGCAAATACGAAAAGCTTTTGAGAGTAAATAAAACGTGTGATAAAAAGTCGATAGAACCTTTATTAACAAATTATTACCTTAACCTTCAACCACATCGCATCTCCATGTTTTGTGATTATTTCTTGCCAATCACCATCTCTGAATGAGATAGTGTTGCGCATAATCAAACCACAATAGTTAACAATGTCCCTAGACCCGGGACCTACAGCTCTCTCAACGTCATCTGGAATGACAATAGGAATTTTACTACCATGCTTAGTTTTCAAATCTACAAGTAAAGATTTGTATCTCCCTCTCCCTTTATTGGATTTTTTGCAAGAAGCTGCGCACAAAAGAATATATATTTAACAATCATATAGCATCCAGAATAGGAATATTTAATGATGAGTTGCTGCAATTGTTTAGTTTCAAAAGCAAGCAGTAGTAAAATTCGTATTCAACAGTCAGTATTATTTAACAGTCAGAAGCAAACAGTACATTTGATCTCCTGGCCTCTAAAAGAGTTAGGAATCTTTAGATCTTAAGAACATTAGCAAGATTGGAATTCGAAAAATCGAAAAGCCACATAAAACGACACATGACCTTCATAGGCACAAAATTATGCAGCATCTCCTATTCTTAGAAGGAATGTACTGCTTGCACAAGCACACAAAATTCTTCCTGTTGCACTTCTTTTGCCATGCTATAAGAAAAGGGAAAACAATACCCTGTCCATTTAAAAGGTTAACACTAGGTATGACTTGGCTTAGTTAGTCTCTGATTGACCTGTTTCCAGCTTTAGGAATAGTGAAATATCAGCGCCGGCCCAATATTATTCTCCCATTCATTCTGTAAATCAGTCATTAACCAATAGTTACTAGAAATATCTGTTACATCAAGATTACCTTGCAGTGACAAAATCCTGAAACTTAATTGAATTGGAGCAAAAAAGAACAGATACTAGTCTCAACTACAAAGCTCGTGTTCTAAAATTCCAAAAGACAATAAGACAATATTATTTCCCTTCTACAGTCTAAGGTTGCTCCATAGGTGCAACAAGAACATAGCGGGTCATCCTTAATTAGAGACGGGGAGGATCGTGTAAAACAAAGAAACTCTTCAAGCAGTGCTACTAGTCAACATTATGTTATGTTCTCAAAGCATTAGCCACTTAACATCCACCAACCATATGGCCAAAGGAATTGACTAATAAATCATCAACAGTCTTGTAGATGATATGAAAATAAGGTGAATTTGAAACTCTCATATGATGAAAAATAAGAAAAACCAGGACTAATCTACTTGATATGCCCCCCCAACCCACCATCACAATATGTCAAACAGGAAAAGAGACAATTATCTAGAGGATTTAATAATCGAAATAAAATCATGAACACATAATGAGTATTAAGCAACACGAGAGATAAAGTGATAACATATAATTTGACCTAGAAAAAATCAACTGAAACATGAAATCTCCAAATATTCTAACATCCATTTGTGTCTGCTGATAATGTGAGCAGAATGTTGTTTTCACATGATTCAAGGGATCGCTAATGGTTCTTTGTTCATTTTGTGTACTTTTTTGCTCTAAAAGAAACAGGTATATATAAGACCATCTTCTTAAGCTATGAAATATTAGAAGTTAAAGACAGTAATTAGCCAAACTGATGGCAGAAGAATAGGCCACATAACAATTAACCTTTAGAGAAAGGGTAGGGATTCTGAATTGTACTTACTGATTTGTGGTGATCATAGCAAGTTTTCTAGCCCTGAATCTAATTCGTCCGTTCCGCACTCAGTTTAACAGAAACTAATATGTAAGTTGTAGACATCTCCAATAATATTCCATCTCTTGGCACATTAAACGAATTAATAGTACATGTTTGTCTTAAGATTTTCACCAGTATTGCAAGAAATACTAAACAAATTGAGTTGTTAATTAGTTAACAGAAAGATTGAGAGAACTAACCTGCATCACTTTCAGTTTCTACAGTGGGATGCGCACTTTCGACAACAATTCTTGATGACTGTGATCCATTAGGTTCTTGATAAGGTTGACTTGAATGTCTGGTCTCTGAAGGTACTAATGCTTGTACCCGAGATGCTTGTGGTTGAGAAGAACGCTCAAGCCGTGTCAATGGTGCATTAGCCCTGTAGGATGACGTCGCTGTAGAACTGTCACGAACTCCAATACTGCCACCTACACGACTACCTCCACCTCCACCTCGTGCACCTCTACCTCGTCCAAATCCTACCATTTCCTACAATATCTCAAAATAAAAAATATGAAAACAAAAATCAAAGTTCTGGTGAAGATCCATATCTGTCTAGTAAAGGATCGTGCCATTATTGAGATTTCTATCATTCTTAAACTCAACAACTGCTGTATATGTACATTTAGAAGCTTAGAAAAGCTATAAAATTCAAGTCATCATCACATATTAAAGTAAAAGGGATATTCCAGTATATTAAAGGTAGTAATTAAGATGAAGGTTCATTGAATCGCAGAATAATAAGGGGGATAAAGAAGCTACTGATAAGAATCCACAGAATGAAACACGAAAGCTATCTATTTGGTCACTCCATATCCCTATCATCTATGTCGGTGTCCTCTCCATCGTTATCATCAAGTAACTCTTCATCGCTTTGTTCACTATTATATAGATCCATGTGATCGTCATTAATGAAACCATCATCCTCATTATGCACAGTTGTCTGAGCTTCAATAGCTTGGTTATAATCAATAATTTGTGGTTCAACATCATCCCTATATAAGGACACCACAATATCAATTTCTTGAGCATGAATGCGCGATGTATTAATCTCAACTTGCTCTTGTTGATAAGAATCTTCACTCGATAATACTTCATCTTCAATTTCTGTAGAATTAATATCCTTTTCAGGCATATTAAAAAGGTCACAAGGATTTGTCTTCACAACAACAAACCAATCTTTGTTAGACATGTCGTCCACATAGAAAACTTGTTCACACTGAGATGCCAACACAAATGGCTCATTTGTATTCAAGGCACAATGGGTATTCACACTTGTGAAGCCATATTTTTCAATCTTATATCCTTTTCCTAAGTGAGCCACATCCCACCAATGACACCTGAAGAGGTAAACTTTCTTATTTCTCACATAAGATAACTCGTAAATGTCCTCCAATATACCGTAATACTCATTTGTTGAGTCTGAATCATCTCCTCTAACAAGAACTCCACAATTTTGTGTTTTTCTTCTCGACTCTATATCTCTTGTCTGAAATCTAAATCCATTCACCATTAATGTGGAACATCGAAGCACTAGAGGTCCAGGACCGAGTGCTAAGCTTATGAGATCATCATTTGCATGTCCTTGTGCAGATAGTTGTAAGATCTACAAAAGACAAACAATACTCTCGTAATTAATAACATATGTGATAATAACATTAATATTCAACATGTCATTTTATTCATCACTTACATGTGCACGAAAGCAATAAAAAAAGTCATTGTTCTGCCTTCCATCCCCTATTGCACTTTGTCTTTCCATCTCTCTAGTGTGTTCCCTACATTTTAATAATGGGTTAGTTAGGAAAACATAATTGAACTATTCTAACACAAAATTATCTTGAAGTTCTCCAGAAACATACTCAAGGAACGGCCAAACTTCTTCACAATTTTGAAGCACATATATGGATGCTTGGTTTACCTCATCACGAGATAGTGGGGCCGAATCTGAACCACCTTTTGTTCGTCCACTATTTTTAAAGATAGATATCTCACCATGTGACACAGATTCATCATCATTCCTAGCTGGCCTATTGAACTTGGTTGAGATATTCTTTATGTAGCGCGAGCAAAATGTGAGGCTTTCTTCTGCCAAATAACCTTCTGCAATTGAGCCTTCAGGACGAGCATAGTTGCGAACATACGACTTAAGTATTTGCAAATACCTGTATACAAATGACTAGTTAAAAACAATGTGACATTCTGAAATTATAATATTGAAATTTAAAGGATAACACGTTACCTTTCAAAAGGGTACATCCACCGATATTGAACTGGTCCACCTAGTTTTGCCTCTCTTGCCAAATGAATGGGCAAATGAATAATGACATCGAAAAACGCAGGAGGAAAAACCATTTGGAACTTGCACAATGTGATAGCAATTTCAGCCTCTAAGATATCAAGATCTTCAATTGTCAAGCACTTAGAACATAAATTCTTGAAAAATTTTCCTATTTCGATAATTGGTTCACTCACTTCCTTAGGCAACACACCATAAATTGCTAATGGAAAAATATCTTCCAATAATACATGGTGATCATGACTTTTTAATCCATGTATCTTTTTCTCTTCAACCTTGACACACCTAGAAATATTCGATGAAAAGGCATCAGGAACCTTCAAATTAGCTAAGAAATTACACACTTTCAGCTTCTCTTCTGGGGATAATGCGTAGCATGCTGCTGGTAACAACACATTGTTCCTATCATGAATTGGATGCAAACCTTGCCTAGTACCAAGGTCCACCAAATCATACCTACTTTTTAAGGTGTCCTTTGTCTTCCCAACCACATTCATCACAGTTGATAAAATGTTATGGGACACATTTTTTTCTATGTGCATCATATCAAGGTTATGTCGTAACAAAAGTGTCTTCCAATATGGCAATTCGAAAAAAATACTTTTCTTCTTCCAATTGTAAGCATTATTAGGGGCATTACACTTTCGCTTTTGCCCTTTACCGAAAGTCACATTGCCCAACCCTTGTAGTTGCATAAGTACATCATCACCTGTTAAAGGATTAGGTGCAACTCCCTTTTCCACTTTCCCATCAAATAACCTCCTATTTTTGTGCCATGGATGGTCTAATGGAAGGAAGCAACGATGCCCCATATAACACAATTTACTACGTAATGAAATCGATTGTGTATCTTTGTGGCAACAAGGGCATGCAAATTTGCCCTTGGTTGACCATCCTGAAAGGTTCCCATATGCAGGAAAGTCATTAATTGTCCACATGATAGCCGCACGCATCATAAAGTTAGATTTTGAGTATGCATCATAAGTTTCTGCTCCTTCCCATAATTCTTTTAATTCTTCAATCATCGGTTGTAAATATACATCTATATCATTGTCTGGACACTTAGGACCTGGAATAAGACGTGTCATCATGAAATACTTACTCTTCATGCAATCCGGGGGGGAGGGGGGGAGGGGTGTAAATTATACGGAACTAGTACGACTGGCCATATGCTATGGTTGGAACTCATGTTCCCATTAGGCTGGAACACATCGCTTGCTAAACCTAATCGAACATTTCTTAATTCAGCAGAAAAGCTGGGATGTTTCTCTTCAAAAGATTTCCATGCCATTGCATCAGACGGATGTCGCAAGATACCATCATCAACACGTTCCTCCTTATGCCACCTCATCTTTTTTGCTGTCTCTCTTGCCATGTATAATCTCTGCAGTCTTGGTTTGATAGGAAAATGTCGCAAGACTTTATGAGCTACTTTCTTGCCTCCATTCTCTTTTGACTTCCATCTAGACTCACCGCACTCAGGACATGATTGTGCATAGGCATGCTCGCGCCAATATAAGATACAATCATTCTGACATGCATCTATTTTGGTGTACCCCAAGCCTAAGTCTCGAAGTACTTTCTTTGCTTCATAGAAAGAATTTGGAACAAATGACTCCACCGGAAGAACTTCTTTAAAGAAGCTCAACAAGTCATCCATTCATTTGTTGGTCCAATGATTAAGGCACTTCAAGTGAAGTAGTCTAACCACAAAAGACAACTTGGACACATTTTTACAACCAGGATAAAGTTCTGTCTCAGCATCTTCAAGTAATTTGTAGAACTTTTGTGCTTGCAAATTTGGTTCTTCATTGTGGTGTGGAAGATTATTTGCATCAGCTGTATTCGCATATCCATAAGCATCATGAATCATCCCAGTAATATCATCTTCTTCAGCATTATCATCCTCTACTTCATCATTGTTTATCACATCAGAATTTTCAACTCTTACCAACACCTCTCCGTGCAAGTCCCACACTTTATAACTATCCCAAAACCCATTGCTCAACAAGTGTCTTCTTATTTGGATTTTTAACATGTACTCTGTATTTCTACACCCTCTACAAGGACATCTGATCACAGTACTCACATTTGGTTGACTGTATGCCCAATTAAGAAAGTTATCTATTCCTTTAATATACCTCTTATCACATTTATTCTTAATATTCAGCCAACTTTTATCCATTGCTATTTTCTACAAAAAAATGCAATAAAAAATGTAAGCACGTCACTAATCAAAACTAACCACGTTATATAAGAAAGTGTTGAACTCATCTATACGAGTACAAACACTAGGATATAAGACTTTAGAAACATAGTAAATGAGAACACATTGAATATTCTAAAAACTAGTCTTATACAATAACTAACATTAATTCACCTCTAAAGTGAAAATCAAATAATAAATTACATAGCAAATCAAATAACATAGGATACAAAGAACTAAATTACATAGGAAATCAAATAAGTTGACAATAACATGTGATCGATCTCCAAACAATTATCCTAAATTCTAAGGGACAAAACTTAATATTAAATATAATATCTAATGCTATGGATTAAAATGTGCAGATTACTTTCTCACTAATTATGCAAATTTATACTTGTTCTACTATTGGACATAAACCAGCAGGGGATGACAAAGAAAGTCAAATAGCTGACACTAATCGTACTAAACAATGTGATGAACAGATCTTCCATGTTTTCTTGTGCATGTTGTGTTCCATCTTTTTACGACGAATGCTGTCATCGAATAACCAGAGTGATGAACAGATAATATAATAATCTACTTTAATTATTACTAGAAATGGCTTTGGATATGTACCAAACAGGAATAACGACAACTAAACCTTGTAGAATGTTCTAATTAATTATTCTATGTTAGCAATTAAATAACTTACCACATTCTTTCTTTTTAATAATATGAGTTTAACTAATATATACACCCACCGAAACGGGTAGAATATACGCAGCCTTACTTCTATCCTGGGAGAGCAACCCTCGACTAAAAAAGATGAAGCTATACTAATAATGCTAAAATCTTTTACATATGCATAATTTTTTTAATAATATGTTATCAATATGTAGTTAGTAGAGTAGTAGTAAAATTTAGCATGTAATTAAAATAAAAGAAGAAAACAGGCCTCCTAAGGTATAGCTTCGCCACCTATATAGCTTCAGTTAGCAAAATACTGTCTACTTTACAGGCATTATTCGCACTAAACATGCATTAATCAGAGGGAAAATATAAAGTGCATGCGCCCATGTAAACCAGTAAGCGATGTGATTATCAGCCGCAACTAATACATAACTATTCCTAAAAATAGATGTAAATATGAAGCATAAGCATGTCAAAATCAGTATATATAACAGAAAATTCAATTTGATTGATCGGAAGTATCCATAAAATCAACTCAACCAATTTAATAGAAAACCATAACATCAAGATTTTTGGAATACTTCGACTGAATTCACATAAAACATAAAGAGGGAAAAATATATTGCCTGGAGAAATCTGAGCAGAGAAAGGGCCGAATTCTGATCGATGTGAGCACAGAGAACTTCGCTTGTTTACTTTTGCAAGAATTGTACATAGTTGCACCATATAGAACTTCTCTCCTTAGGTTTTTTTTTTTAGTTGGAAGAATTGTAGTTGGAAAAGAGATCTTTTTACCTTATTGAAACAAAATTGTAGGATTTTTTTTTGGTTCCTGACTTATTGGTTTTGCGGGAAACAACTTTGCGTTTTCCCCCTCTGTTTTCCGAAAAAGTTTAATTTTATTATATTTAAAGAATTTAAATTACAGTTTTTGTGGCGACTAAGTCGCCACGCATTCTTATACATGGCGACTATCTATGAATTGCTACTAAAACTTTTACATCAAATTTTTATTTTTGCGGAAAAGTGAAATTTAACGGTATAGTTACAAGTATTTGTTGCGACCTAAGTTTATTTGTCACTAAAAGTACCCTTTTCATGGCAACTATGATTGTTGTCACCAAAGGTGTAATTATTTGTGGCAAATTTAATACATCGCCACTAAATCACCTACTTTTTGTGGCGAATAATATAGTCGTTGTTGAAATCCGTCACTAAAAACCTCATTTCTTGTAGGTGTGTGTGATTCAAGCGTGCAATCCTGAAGCTACTTGAACAAGATAGAAGAACCAGTTCCAAGTGTCTATCTTTTATTCTAATTCAATTGTAGTAGGTGATTTTACATTGTACCTTTCAACTTTCATAGAAGCAATTGTATCAGGTACCTAGAGTGTTCAAGTTAGATTTAACTTGAAGTTGTCGCAACAGTTGAGGCTGTGTGCCACAACGGGATTATAGTTAATCCTTAGGTTTACAAAGAGTTTTGTAAATGCTATTTTGGCTCAGTGATTTTAGTGGAAGTTTGGGAAAATCCTACTGAGTAGTAGGTTGTGGTTTTTCACCTTTTGAGCCAGGTGTTTTCCACGTAAATATCTCAGTGTTCTTTATTTTCTTGACTTCTTATTCCGCAAACAGTAGTAGTTGGAACACATAGAAGAACCAGATCCTTCTATAGTTCAGCTAAGCAAAAATTGGGTACCACACAAATCACCCCTCTTGTGTTGTATTGAAATATAAAACAACAGACATTACCATCTCGAAAGGGAGTTGCAAATTTTCTTCAAGAGAACTTCATTATGATACTTTACATCCCATAATTGGATCCTAATATAAGTAGTAAGAGGAAAGGTTGTTGCCATGACTCCTTACACATGGGCCCATGCAGTAAAGAAACAAACTAATCTGCATTGACTAATTACATGCAACTCCACAAGTTCTCTTGGCTGTTTATAGCAATGAAGGAGTATTGGTTAATTTAGTGAAATTGGATAATTGATTATAGTTTTAGGGAAAAAAAGAAAAAGGAAAATAAAAGAAGAGTGAAGAATGAAAAAGGAATTACGCTCTCGCTCTTCAATTCCTTCACTTCCTGGCTTCCAAGTTTCTGCACGATACAATTCTATCCTTTATAGCAGCATGTGTGTAATTTGTCGTTTCTTTTGGTAATCCATCACTCTATTATTTCATGAGAAAACTTTCTCCGATGACCTATCCGTTACGCACAACATTACTAAAAACTAATACTGCCAGGTTCTAGCCAAGGAGAATCTTGTAAAGAAGTGTTACGTTGTCCAATCCCAACAAAGAATGACTTTAATTTGTAGTAATTTCAACAGAGTACATTGGATATTAAACTGCCTCCTTCAATCAGAAGTCAATCCTTGAACTTTTGATCAGATCCAATTGGCAAGTGAGCCTGTACCAAGTAAAGTAAACTACCAAAATTTTCAGGAAACTTTTACAAGTCCCCAACAGTAAAAGATCTGATTCCTCCTTGAATTAGAGATTGATCAGGCTTCGTCACCAACTTTGTACTTCCGCTAAATTCTTCGTCGACATTTCCTTCTTCTTTTCCAAAAGACAAACATATATATATATANTATATATATATATATATATATATATATATATATATATATATATATATATATATATAATTCCTTAAATTTCTTGATTGTTGTGAAAAAAATAAAAATTTTGGGGAAACAACAGTTGGAGATTAAATCTAGTATTTGAAACTTCTCTGAAGGAACACATCCTTTCATATGAATGAGGAACATAACTTGTCCGAAACAACGCATCCCTTTGTATACTACTAAGCGTAGAGTTTTTTAATAAGTAGGATAATTAGATTTTTTTAAAGGGCAAATATGTAATTTAATTTTTAAATTAAGGGCTTCCTATTTTTAATATAGCTAGTTTCTCGACACGTGCGTTGCATGTGTATGCATGTGTCGGCCGAGTCACGTAGTATACAACTTTGCAAAATGATGTCAATATATGGTAATTACGTAAAACTTTGAGTAAATAATTACACATGAAAAAATAAAATATAAATTTATGTGAATGATCAATGTGAAAAGTCTTATGGTAATTTTCTGTAAATGATCCCTTCATAACCTTTTTTTTTTTTTTTTTTTTAGAGAAAACAATCTTCAGAATGTTTATGTTGAAGCATTAATTTTGTTTACCAAGCACGAGTCATCTCCAACTAATTTTAAACTAAAGGTGCCTCACACCAAAAGAAAATTTGGAGTAAGAATCGTAGAACACAGTGATCCAAAATGCAAATGAGTGGCTGTAATGCTTTCGTTACGTTTCATCAGTTCGTTAGTTAAATAATTAAGACTAATTACGAGGAAGTACAGCTGGGGAAGTGCACATTCCCAATTAATTTTAGCTTAATTTTTTTTCTTATCTAAATTAGCTTATTTTGTATACTTTGAAACTTCTTTTTACAAATCAACATAGTACTATTAATTTAGCCATTGCTATTGTACTACTCTAGAAGAATGAGTCAATTCTACCGTAATACACATCTTCATAAGTAGGGGAACTCATACTGTGAATAATATCTGTTCCATGTTCACATGAAAATTTTCAAACCATACTTTGCCAAGTATAATGCACGTAACATTAAAATATTATATTTCTCACAAGAACGTAAAGTCTATCAATTTTAACCAAAATGATATCCAAATATAAATCTCATTTTATTCTCATGCGATAACAATTTTCAAATATAGATATGATTCATTCCAAATTAAATACTTCATATTAGCCTGAAATTCGAAAGTAAACTTCGCATAGTTAAATCGATTAAAAAATCCGATTAGGTTTGGTTTTATTTGGTTTGGTACTGAGTAAAATAAAAAGCTGAACCAAACTGACATATACATATGTAACTTTTATATATACTTTTGAGATTTTATACAAAAAAATTTAAAAATATCTAAAAATATTTGTAATTCTCTCATGGAATGTAGTATCTAATAGAACTATGAAGTGCATGTGCATCCATTTCTATTTATTTTAAATAATGATATGTATCATCACTTTCTTATCAAGTGCTTTGAACTGCGTCAATCTCTTTGTTCTTCTATATCATATGTCAAGATCTATTAAACTCTTATATCTTTTCGAATTTGAAATGGTATTTCATCGATAATTTTAAATAAAATAGAACATATATTAGATAAGGTCCATAATGATTTTTGTGTTTGATTATTAAGTTCGGTTAATCTTGAAAGCGTATATCAATAAAAAATTATTGTTATACAACTAAGAAAATAACTATCGTGTGTTACTAAACAAATTCTCCCGTAAGAATATTTTAATATATCATATGTTTGACAATTTTTTTTTTTTACTTTTACTGAATATATATTTACTTATTAAAACTTTATCTATAACGTTAGCAAAGTAATATTGAAATAATATTTATGTAACAAAAAAAACTCGAAAAATCGGAAAAACCCAACAAAACCGAACTAATTTAAATTGAAATAATTGGTTTGATTTGGTTTTGACAAAACCCGAACTAATCCGGCTCATATACACCCCTAATAGATATATTGAAAAATAATATAAAATAATAAAATGATGCAAAGTTTATGAAAATTAGAGAGTCGGTTCAGGAAAGGCATTTTCAGGAAATTGAACTTTCTTTAGGATAGCATTTTCTTCACATGATTGCAGATGATTAAAAGAAAATTCTGTTTCTAGAATATAATGCCTACTAAAGATAATAAAAATTCTCTTTGTTTTCTTCTACCCCTAGAGCTTTAAGTTTAATTTTTTCTACCATTAGAACTCAACTTTGATTTTTCCTTGCATTAGAACTCAACCCAAGAGAAAAAAAATGGAATTGGATTTATAAAATAAGAATGATAATATACTCTGACGTTGGTAGAATGAAGGATTGACAGAATGTGTTTTAAGAATTACTTACCTAATATCTTTGCGCTGCAAGTTTAGGCCTTTAAATAGATAATACTTAGTTATCATTTTTGTGTGTAGAAAAACAAGATTTCTACCTAACAATAAGATCTTATTATGCAACTAAAACTATTTTTTTTTGGTAATACACGATTTTATTAACACAACAAACTAAGAGCTATTACAACGGGAGGTCAGTCTAGGTAATAGGGCACCTAGACTGTCTCTTTCTAGTACATGAAGAACAAAAGCGGGAGGGGATACATAAGTGTGCAAAAAGCAAAAGGAGTCCAAGCTGCGTCCATTCTTAGCTAATAGGTCCGCCACACCATTAGCCTCTCTGAAGATGTGCTTCACCGGTGGATCATTCACCTTCCCCAATAGGTACCTGCAGTTATCAAGGAAATTTTCGATTTAAGTAGATATGTCAGTTCCAGACAGTCAGTTTCAATTATTAGTGGGATGAGATTTTCCTTAAGAGTTATTTTGACACCATGCAGTAGGGCCAGGATTTCCATGTAAATGTTAGTAGCATGATCAATTCGCATGTTAAAACCCAGGGTCCACTGACCCCTGCTATCCCTAAATACCCCCTACTCCTCCCACCCCCGGATTCCCTTCGCAGGATCTATCTATATTAAGCTTATAAGAATTTGTGGAGGGGGGTTCCCACTTAACAAGGATCATTTTCTTAGGTTGATTCATACTTAAGTTTTTTGCCATGTACAAGTATTCTACGACTTTGCTAATGGGGATATCTATGGACGGGTTTTTTTTTCCTTGGAAGAGAGTCCCATTTCTTAAGTTCCAGATATACCACAATAGGAATGGGGGAAAGACAGCCCAGGGGAGGTGGCTATTAAAGTGTTTTTCAGATTTAAGCTGTTTCTTAAGCCAATTAAACCAGGTGTCTTTATCCGAAGAGTTTAGGGAAAAGAGGTAGTCAGTTCTTGTTTGTGACCATATGGATCTTGCATAGTTGCATTTGAAGAAGATGTGTTCAGAGTCCTCAACCTCCCTAGTACATATGCTACAGATGTCGTCATCACATATTTCTCTTCTGGCTAACATGTGTTTGGTGGGTAACCTATTCCATATGACTGTCCAGAGGAAGCATTTTAGCTTGTTTATGGACTTAATTTTCCACAACCAGGAGTAGTCCTTGGTGTTTCACACCTATTATCAGAGACTGCCTCGTAAGCAGCTTTGGTGGAGAAGTAATTGTGCTCTTTGGAGTCCCAAGCTAATATATCCGTTAAGGGCAGGGATTTTTTGATGTAAGTGCTCTTTATTTTGGAGATGAGTTCTTTGGGGATTTCAAAGGATAGGTCTCTGAGGTCAAATGTCCCATTTTTGATAATGTTGACGAGTTTTAGGTTATGGTCCTGGGCAGATAGGGGGGATATAGTCTCTCAGGGGCCCCATCTGGGTTATCCACATGTCCTGCCAGACACTGATGTCCTTCCCATTGCCCACCAGCCATTTGGAATTCATATCACAAATTATAGAGCCCTTCCTAATGACTTTCCAGGCATGGGATCCTAGGTTTTTACTTTTTCTATTGCCATATTTGCTAGTTAGGGTTCTGACCCACATGGCCTCTTTATCTTTTTTATATCTCCAAGCTAAAGCCACATTAAAGGAGGAATTTTTTCAGTGGGTGTTGGGTTGGCTGCCCGGTGCTCCTTGGTGTTTTGGTTTAGAGATTTGATGTGGGCATTGGTTTTGGCCATGGCCAAGCCTTCCAAAGCTTGTGCAAAGGAGATTAAAACCTTCATATGTAATGTTTTGTATGTATTTTCTAATAACAATGTAGGTTTTGAGTGGTTTTTCTATGGGAACAAAGATGCAGAGACGGGCATATTTGCCTCGCATCGCAGATTTTGTGCAAGCATCTATTCGTATTAGTTGTCCTAGTTTTTCACCAATTTTTTGAAATATGTCATAGTCACAAAATTCGGTAGGAAGTTCCGGGAGCCTTTCCTAAATAGCTGAGTATGTCAGGGCGGCTTTTGAAGCTACAAATCTGGGCTCCCATTTTCTAACCATAAGAAATTGGTTACCAATGAACCACGGGCCTTCATGTAGAGCTTTCCTATAATTTTCCTCCTTTGTGAATTTTATTAAGTAGTAGTCACTTCCTAGATCAATAAGAGATAGAGTCTCCGTAGGTTTCCATATTGCATGCAATTTCTTTTGAAGGAAATGGTACCCCACTCGTCTACCAAACATTTTAACGATGAAGGCATTGGTCCAGTTCTTGTAGAGTCGTTCCTTATCAGATGAAGTGATTGGGATGAAGAGGTCGGGATCTGGGTAGTTGTTGATCTCATCCTCAGGTTCGTATAGGTCTATGTTATGTTGCACTGTGATTTGGTTACTGTCTGCTTGTAACAAATTTTAAAATATAACTCGTAAATTAATGGGGTAGAGTGAGAAGCACTCCCCTCTCTCTAATATTTCTAAACCATTTCCTAAGACCCTTCTAACATTGCCAACCTTCAACTCCAAATGACCATCTGTACAACAAGCTACCCAAGCAAAAGAATAACTCCTACTCCCCCTCCAAAATCAATCTCCATGGAAGGGCTAACCACCCCCTCACCCCCCCCCCCCCAGCCCCAAAAACTATCCAGAATAGAACCCTAACGGACGTGGAGATGAGCCCAGTCCACCCTAACGACCTCACAAACGCAATGAACTGCCCTAACACCAGTAATACAAAGAAAATGTCCTTCCTGGACACCCTAAAATCGATCCAACTCAAACTATTGACTATGCTATACTGCAATGATTATGTGAACAATTATTGTAAGAATGAAAGTAAGTACTTATTTATCAAAGAGAAAAGGGAAGAATGTAAAGTAAGTTGTGTACGGAAGTCAGAATGATGTCATAGCAAGTAAGTATTTTCCTTGCTTAGGTCTAGAGCTCTTAGGGCTTGTTCCAGAAATTCCACTTCTTATAGCCAGCGGTTAACAATTTTGAAGGAAAACATTTGAAAAGTTATTTAGTAATCTGAAAGAACACAACTCTTCGAATCAAATTTCTTTATTTTCTTTTTCGGTAATTATTTATGTTTCCTAAGTAGGGAATTTAAATTTTTTTTAAGAAGACATTTTAGTAATTTAATTTTTAACTTTTAAGCTTCCCACTGTTATAATAATTTAGATATAGATATAAGTTTTCTCGAGATAAAGTTGCTGATACCACATGCTTGATTTTTGTTGTGTAAATTTTCTTTACTAGAAATGCTTGTAAGCATACAAATCATGTTGGGTTTTAAATCACAAATTATTAGAACTATATTAAATTCAAGATAATAGTCGAAGTAAATATTGTGGCTAATACAATTGGATTATCTATTTAAATTTAAATATATTGGCTAGTCCGTTTAATTGGGCTACAAAAGATGAGACCATTTTACTAGTTCCAAATGGTTAGGAGCCCCGATTCATGCCACGCGTCAAGTGATGTTGCGATCCAAGACAAATAAGCGACTCAATAAAATAATCTCATGTGTCAAGAAAGGGTGGCACACCTGTCGCGCCCCGTTTTCTCGCGAAAGCGGGTTTCGACATGTGACAACTCTTTTAAAGGAAGGGTGTTAAAAGAGGAGAGTCGCCACCTAACGATTTTTTAAGGTGCATTAGGACACCTGTTCGCAAATAACTCTGTTTAACTAGTCAACGCCACCAGAGATCATGTAAGGTCTCAAATTACCTCAAAGAGAAGGTGTTAGGGACTCTTTGAGGTCAAAAACTGTGGGTCCCGGCCAAACTTAAGACTATGTGGATTATGTAATTAGGCTAGGTGATCAGATAAATAAAGAAATATAAAAGTCGAAAAGTTTCATTATAACACAATGAGAATTGGTACAAATCTTTAATGATTATAAGGATACATGTCACGGGCTTAACTCCAGTAAGCTATGTGTGGACAGTGTCATAGCCTGTATGCTACTCAACGCTTCAGTCCTAACCAAGAAATAAGCACAAACTCGTGCTTAAGCAATGGCAAGCACACAAACACAAAGGCGGAATGATAATGAAATGAAAGACACACAAGAGGTGGGAGACCAAGGCCAATTTTCTGATTTACTTGATAACAAAAGGGAAATAAAAGATATGAGATATGCCTTTTATCAAGGCCTATACATGTCTATATATACTAAGAGTGTCCACATGCAGATTTGGTGGCAGTGGACCTGTCCAGCTGCGTAGCACAACTTTCTGCTGGCATTAAGTGACTTCCATGATTATGTTGGCAGACTTTCTACCTGTGGCCCTGTCCAGCTATTATGCACTAGATC
Organism: Nicotiana attenuata; assembly: GCF_001879085.1. NCBI lineage: Eukaryota > Viridiplantae > Streptophyta > Magnoliopsida > Solanales > Solanaceae > Nicotiana > Nicotiana attenuata. The sequence goes on from NC_031998.1 coordinate 25,331,639, forward strand.
CTGTTGGCAAGCAGTGGCCTTCATGATTGTCTTGGCAGGTCGTGGTCCTACCCAGCTGTCTAGCGCTTGTTCTTGCTAGCAAAGAGTAGCCTCCATGATTTCCCTGGCTGGCTGTGGGGCAGTACCCTCCATGTGCAGAGATTCTCTAGTCTTTGGCAGCCAGGTTTGACTCGACTTGTGTCCCTTTAGGCGGCAAATTCGGCAAGGAATCGGGCGGGGCGTCACACCCTCCCCCACTTGAAGCTGGCAAAAAGTAGCCTCCATTATTGCCCTGGCTGGCTGTTGGGCAGCACCTTCCATGTGCAGAGATTCTCTGGTCTTTGGCAGCCAGGTTTGACCCGACTTGTGGCCCTTTAGGCGGCAAATAATCGGGCGGGGCGTCACACCCTCCCTACTTGAAATAGCGACGTACGCGATGCCATAAAGTTTCAAGGAATTATGAACTTGATCTTTGAACTGCCATAGCTCCTCGTATTTTTTCCCCGATGTCTTCTCGGGTGGTTGACCCTTCCAATGGACAAGAAATTGGGTGCTTGCATTGCCCCAATCTACGCCTTGTACCGCTTGATGGTCGATAATTGCCTCGACTTTCTTATCGACGACCAAAGGGGTATTGAAATTTTTTGTTCTGCTGGACTGCCCTCGCTCCACATCACCCTTTCCTCCAAAGGGTGCCTTTGACATACTGACATGTCCCGCAGCAACTCTTCTGATTGCTTTGTTGAATCCTCCAACTTCAAAGGCGCCATGCGATACGGACCCATGGTAGCCAAATCCGTCGCGTCTTCCCTCTCGAAGCCCTTCACAATTTTCATTGCGGACAGTTGACTAACAACTTGCGGCACACGAATTGTTGGTACAAGACATGGACCCTTCGGACCACAAATATAGATCTGGTCGAGACTAGGGCAAATGAATGACTTAACTTCATCCCCATAGTCCAGCCCCAGTACCAGATCGAACTCATCCATGGGAGCGACAAAGAACATATGCTTCCCTGCCAATCTCCTAAGTTAAGCTGCACGTTGCGTGTGACTCCATATACATTGGTGGGGTTGGCGTTTAATGTCTTCAACACTAAACTGCTGGGACCGAACGCAAGGCCAAGGGATTTAGCCTTTGCTTTCGACATAAGGTTGTGTGTTGCGCTGGTGTCCACTAGGATACGGACAGACTGTCCATTCAATATCGCATCCACGAATAGGGATCCTTTAATCCTCAATTGGGGCCCCTTGCCTATCAGCGCGTTGGCTAACGTAAGGTGAGGCTTCCCTTGGGCAACCTGCTTCAAAGCAGGTTCCTCGACCACTACTGCACCAAGTACCATATAGCCAAGATGAGCTATGTCCGGCTGTTGCTGCACTGCGTCTTGTAGCTGTGACTTGGGTCTCTGCAGAGGCAGCAAGCATTGCGAGGACCAACCTCCTTCTTCCTTTGGTTGTACCGGTCGTGCCAATGAGACGCCTTGTTTCCGTCTTTGGAATCGCAGCCTGGGGTAGTAGTTTGCTTGTCTTTGTCACGATATCCATGGTCTTCATCAGATTTGTAGTTGGAGTCCCTTGCTTTCGGGGTTTCTGTCCCGAAATCACTTAAGGACTCAGCCATCGCGATAGCTTCATCGACGTCCTGAACTTGACGCTGCTCTAATTCTTGCTAGGCCCAGTTTTGAAGTCCATCTATGAAATAGTATAACAAGTCATCACTTGTCATGTTGGGAATTTGTAGAATGGTCTTGGTGAACTCTTTCACGTATTCCCGAATAGAAGTTGTCTGCTTGATCTCTCTCAACTTCCCCCGAGCCTCATTGACAATGTTTTGTGGGTAAAACTGGCGCTTCAGTTCAAACTTCAACTACTCCCAGTTTTTAATGGAGCAACTGCCCTTCTCCATATCGGCTTTTTCCTTCTCCACCACAGCATGGCGGTGTCGGCACGATACATCGTTGTTGCCCGGATGTTGGCAGCCTCATCAACGATGTTGAGGTATTCAAAGTAGTCCTCCATCATCCAAATGAAGTTCTCTACATCCTGAGCATTTCGTTAGCCCCTCAACTCTTTTGGTTTTGGGCCCTCGATTTTGGTTTCAAGCACTGTCACAGTGCCACCAGCAAGCCTTGCTGCCTTTAGTTGTTGCTTTAGGCTTCAACTTCCCCGTGCAATGCTGATATAGCCTCGGCCAGCTAAAGCTCAAGGTTGGTCAGTCCTTCCTTGTGCTCGTCGATCAAATGATCTAACGTCTCATTGACGTCTCCCAGCTCTTCTAGAGCAATAGACTCAAGCGAGTAGAAGTTTCCTTCAACAACTTTAAGGCGTCAGTTTAAAGCAACTAAACCAGCCTCGGTAAGGTTTACTCGCAAGTCTAAGTGATTTGAAGCAGAACCTCCCTCTTTGCCATGGCTATCCTGTGGTGGGGGTGGTTTATAAACCTGCCCCTCACTTGTTACGGCTATGGCGGGATCTCGCGCCTTGCTTGTCTCTCTCTTCTTTGGTTTCCTGCCCGGGTTCGGTTTCCGGGTTGGTGACTCGTCCTTTCCACGAATGCTGCCTAGATTAACATTATCTCCATCGGTTGCCATACTCTTAAGCTCGCTCTGATACCAATTATCACTGGCTTAACTCTAGTAGGCTACGTGTGGATAGTGTGATAGCCTGTATGCTACTCAACGCTTCAGTCCTAACCAAGAAATAAGCACAAACTCATGCTGAAGTAATGGCAAGCACACAAACACAAAGGCTGCAATGATAATGAAATGAAAGACACACAAGAGTTGGGAGGCCAAGGCCAATTTTTTGATTAACTTGATAACAAAAGGGAAATACAAGATATGAGATCTGCCTTCTAGCAAGGCATATACATGTCTATATATACTAAGAGTGTCCACATGCAGATTTGGTAGCAGTGGAACCATCCAGCTGTGTAGAACAGTTTTCTGCTGGCATTGAGTGACTTCCATGATTATGTTGGCAGACTTTCTGCCTGTGGCCCTGTCCAGCTGTTGTGCACTAGATCTTACTGGCAGGCAGTGGCCTTTATGATTGTCCTGGTAGGCTGTGGTCCTACCCAGCTGTCCAACACTTGTTCTTGCTGGCAAAGAGTAGCCTCCATGATTGCCTTGGCTGGCTGTGGGGTAGTGCCCTCCATGTGCAGAGATTCTCTTCTCTTTGGCAGCCAAGTTTGACTCGACTTGTGGCCCTTTAGGCGGCAAATTCGGTAGGGAATAGGGCGGGGCGTCACATACTACTACATCGGTCTATGTTAAATGACTAAGCGTAAATAGCAAGTATATAAAGGAAAAGGGGGTCCTAAATTTTTTAGCCTAAAAGATTACCCTGTGCAATATAAATAATACTTCGTAACTCTCTTTAGAATAGGAGTTGCTCATATTATTCAGCGGGCACAGACTTTTATCTCCTGCTACCCGATTACTATGTTGAAGTTGTTTACCTAAAAGCATTCTAATTCAATTCTAAATCGCGTCCTATGCGTGCACTAGCCATCCCATGCCTATGGTTCAGGAGGCTTTGGACCTCTATTAGGTGGTTCTAGACTTACTAAGGTTGCTCAAATATGATAAAACTAATCGCGCATTCAAAAAACAAATAAGACTGCACATAATAGCAAATAGTGGCTCATGTTAGCCTCCACACATAAACAAAGAAGCATGCAGACTGGTTATTCAGATTGAGCAGTAGAACATTTCGAACTTAAGACTTAGAGTCCTTTGGTCCTATAGGCATGATCTCTATATGATTCTAATATCAAATAGGTAATGTTGCCTTTTTAGGCTAACGTACGAACATATTAAATTATTATAAGTCCTATAGACATGGTTTCTAACTGATTCTGATTTTTTAGCATTGTACGGGCAACAGATTTGCAGATTACAAACCTATAGGCATGATTTCTAGATTGTTTGTGCAAAGAGGTAGTGAAACGACCCCAGAATCATGAATTACCAACACTGATTTTATAGACAAGTTGCTTAGGCAGGTGACAGTGTCCTAGAGTCATGATATCTAGTATTTAGCAATTGAAATTGATTATATATAGTTTTAACCCTAAAGGCATACTATCTAAGCGAAGCAATACAAAAGATATGGAGCAGCAGATTGATTTTTAAACCTTATAGCCATAGTATCTAATTGAGCAATACTAAAACAATTGGAGGGAATTGATAAATTAGTCATTCGAAGTCCTATAGGCATGGACCTAGGTATGTAAAATATTGCATTGCTACGCCCTATAGACATGTTATCTAAGAGTGCACATCAATGGAAACAGGTATAGCAAAACGCTTGAAACAACATGCGTTGGCAAATTAAGTGATGTGTGTGCTTGTGACTCCTATAGATAGGCTTTCTACACATGAAATTAAAACATGTAACCACATAGATCCTATAGACATGCTTTCTACCCATTTATTAGAATACACTACCCCCTTTTTACTAATTTCCCCATCTATTTTTGTTCATAAATTATTACAGACCCAAAAATAATGAATACAAGTGTGAATATTACATATTAAAAGACTTCAAGCCCAATAAATAGAGTAGGCCCAAAGTGAAACAACCAGTAACACCTGGGCCTTCAGCAAGCTTCACCTTTCACACGAACAGTAGACCCAGAACCCAACACATCTCAAGAGTGGGAGTGTGTCAATTACACACCTAGGGCCATACACAAACTCGTACCAGGCTTAGAAGGGAGAAACCATATATGGTAACCAATTGACAATCCTAAAGTCTATTAGCAGGGATCATCATTCTTAGAAGCTAAAGGAAGAGTTTGGTCAAACAAGAGGTCTTAAACATACCAATTTGGTAGACAACTTTGGCATAGCAAGTTTGACATAGAAGAATTAAGACCAGATTGAGCAATCAATCAATAAAGGAAAGGGTATAGCATGCTGAACACAGTTACGCGTTTAAGAGGGAAGAAAAAGCAAGTCTATTTAGTTAACATGACACATACACACATGCTAAGTTTCTAGAAGTTAAATTTAGCACAAGACATTAACCAAAATAGATTAGAAAGGACTTTAAACAAGTGAGCCTTATTCAAAGTAATTATAGTTAGAGGGATATGTAATTCCACATGAAGATGACCACAAGCAGCATAGCAACAAACTAACAGCATGGTCTACCATAAACCTCAATAAGTGTTCTGACTCATGAGAATATACAACACTTAAGGAGAATGAGACAGATAAGCATAACCATTTGTACCAATTACCTAGCTAGAAGGGAAACTGACATAGCAATTTGCCCTAGAAGTCATTCTAAAGACACAAGATTAACAAACTAAAGATACAATAAAACTTAAATGGCATGGAAACATGTTTTAGCCTCAGAGACCTATCATTCGGGACAAGAAGAATTCAACAAGGTGTAGAACACAAACATGGAAATACAAGACAAGGTAGGGAACACAAATTGGTCTAGAAGCACTTAAAAAAACTGGAATCCATTACGATAATTAAAGCATATTACATATACTGAAGCCTACTGAATTCAACTAATAAAGAACATAGAACTACATGGGATTGTTAAAAGCAATATGATGGCAATAAAGAATACAGTATCATGGATCCATGAATAGCAGGGAGACTGAATCATGCTTACAAAATTTGAACAACATTAGCACATAGAACACAGATATCTTAGACAAACAGAAAGGCGAATAGTTGACATTGTAAGAGTCAAGGGCACCAACCAGTAGCAAAGTTAAAAGAGCAAAAGAGTGAGGAGTTTAGAATATTGATAGCAGCAATTGAAAGAGAACCCCAAATCCCCGATGCTTCAGAGTTAACAAGAGTCTCGAGAAGGGCTCCGAGCAGTGCTTGCACCGGAGAAGGTCGTTTTAACAGTATTATGGCCTTGGCTTTCAGCCGGCCAAGAATTCAACGATTCCAGAGAATATTCAAGTGTCTCTGAAGAAGTGAACAAGTGAAAGAATAGTATATTGAGAGTAATAGCAGTCAAAATTAGGCCCCCCTAAAAGAGAAATCGGGAAGGGTTTATATAGTAGCCAAAATCAACATCCAAACAAGGAAACATAACTAATCGAACATAAAAAAGGAAATAGAAGCATGAAATATCGTTTATAATCAGTTTAATGGAGAATCAAGCAAACCCTAGTTCAAAAGGAAAGCACAGATGGTCGAAAATCTCACTGAATCGGACCATATAGCCTGATAGTGAGTGTATATAGACGAAATATCGTCTAAATCTCAAAGATTCAAGGCGGTGGCACCCGATTTGGGGATTGGAACTTGCAAAAATTGAGGCAAGTACTATATAACACCATAGTCTTGTAGGAAACTATGAGATGATCCATAAAAGATAAGAGGATCGTAGTAAGAATCTATGATTTGATCGTATTTGGAAGAGATTTGCGTGAGGCGGCTAGGGTTTGAGAGGAGAGAGTACAGAAGATATTAGGGCAGCGGTATCAAGAAAATGGGGTTCGGATTTCTGGGTTGGGCTAGTTAAAAGTGGGGAATGAACCAAGGTCGTTGATCTTAAGAGATCAACGGCCAGGATTTAAAAAAAATTGAACGGGGCGGATCATGAAGGTGGGTACCGAATGGGTTTAGTAAAGGGTCGTTTGGCTTGGGCTGGGGGCTGCTCGGCTAAGATTTGGGCCAAATTTGGTCCGAAATTTACTTAAAAATGGGCTATAATTTAAATACACAAAATTTATTAAAAAAATTATAAAAATGATTTAAAAATATTATTTATGCAATAAAACTTGAAAATAATAGCTTAAGATTATAATAATATAAGAAATGATATATTAGCATAGATAATGGAATGAACACAATTATGTGTACAATATAGGTTATTACTGCAAAAATTATATAAATAGCTTAAAAATATAAATGCAATTATGCAAAAATGTTAAAATATTTAAAATATGTATGTGGGTATAAATAACAAATTTGAATGATTAGGTCATCAAAAATAATTTGAAGGGATAATTAATAAATATTTAAGTAATTTAAATGTAATAAAAATAATTTTAAAACTCTAAAAATTGCGAAAAATTATGGAAAATACTTGTATGAATCTTTTAAATTAAATAATGATGCAAATAACATTTTGGGAATATATATACAAAATTGGGTATCAATAATGCCAAGTCAAATTAACAACCATTAGAGTTGCGCCAAGTGTTTAGATGATATTTGATGTTTTGCTTAGAATATATATATTTGTGTGTATATCGACTCATATTTTACTTTTCTTTCATGGATTTAGGATATGAAATGTATTGATTTATATTAACTTGAGGTGTTTGTATGTGTAGGAATGATCCGAGAGCAATTGGGGGTGAAATGTGCGAAATTAGAGCCAAACGGACGAAAGCATGAAAAATGGACATTGCAGCGCCACAGGCAGTGCCTAGAGCTACCTGTGGTGCGAGAAACAGAAGCCTTAAATTGGCAGCGCCATGGAGGGCGCCTGGCGCTGAGTAGGGCGCCAGTGGCGTGAGTTTTCTCCAAATTCGCCCAGGACACGGTTATTTTGGCACTAGACCTACCCAACACGTATAAAAGCAAGACTAAACTTATTGATGAGGGGGTGACGCCACTTTTGAGGAAAAATACACACGAGAAACATTTGGAAGCGGAGAGATCTCAGTTTTCTTCATCTTTTTCTAGTATTTTCAATTATTCAACACTTATGAAATTGTTTGCTATTATCATGAGTGGCTAAAAACCCATTGTTCTGGGGTTGTGATTTAGCCATGAATATTGTTGTTTAACTTTGACTTAACCTTGATTATAATTCACTACTATATGGTTGTTTCTTCAATTCTGTGATTAATTGCTTAATTGTCTGGCTAGCAGTTAGGTTCTATTTACTATCTATGCTATGCTTGGGGAAGCCGTGTTTAGATTAGAGAAGAATTGAAGAGAGGACGATCTTAACTCTTGGGGGGGGGGGGGGCGGATTTGTTGTTAGGATAGAAATATACCTAGTCACCGTGCTTAATTAAATATTGTAATCTTAATGCGTTCTTAATAGATTGATATCATAGGAATATAGGCGTTAATCTATAGGCGAGTGGTACTTCGGGAGAAGGCTATGAGAGCAATTATCGATTAATTATCAACCATGAGTGAATTGTATGAGAGGGAGAGTTAACTCGAATACAATACGATTGGTGAATCGATCACGACCCTGGAATATTTATCTCTACTGAATACACACAACCAATTTACTGCTTGATAATTTAGTTATAAATTAGAATTTTAGTTTAGTATAATCACATTCTTGAACTTTGATTTGGCTTGACTAAATAACAATCTTGGTGATTCGACACTTGACTTATCATTTTATTACTTGTACGACCACGTATACTTGCGTGTGCGTTTGGGAGCAACAAGTTTTTGGCGTCGTTGCCAGGGACTTGAATATTAACTACTTTCCAGTTATTGCTTTAATTGTTTATTTCATCAAGTCTAATGTTACTTGATTGTTGCTCTGATCTCAGGAACTTTGATTGAATGCGTAGGGTCAGAAGCCAGGACCGACTTCAAGGCTTCGACCCGGAACCTGAGACAACATCCCACAGGAGTTTGAGGGAAGTAAGGGATACAAATAAAATTCAGGCACTTGTTCAATTTCCTGTGAACATGGCATAGGAGCAACACATGGCTGTTGAGGAGGCGGCGATGCCCAGCATTTCTAATGTCACCTTCAGCATTGTGAAGCCTAGAATCACTAGGCACTTTGAGCTGAAACAAAGCATGATCCAGCTACTTCATGTGAATGGGCAGTTTGTGGGTCTTCCACACGAGGATCCACAACAGCATATCCTGAACTTCCTGGAGATTAGTGATACTTATATCACTAACGGGGTCACTCCAGACTACGTGAGGCTCACACTTTTCCCATTCTCTCTGTTGGGCGAAGCAAAGCGATGGCTAAAGGCGGAACCAGCTAATTCTATTACATCATGGAATGATTTGGCAAGGAAATTTCTGGGAAGGTTCTTTCCTTCAGGCAAAACTGCAAAGATCAGAAGTGAGATAGTCGCCTTCAAACGGAAAGCAGGGGAGTCTCTATACTCGGCTTGGCAGAGGTTCAAGGGGCTAATCATGCATAGACTGTCCTTGTCACAATCAGACAAGAGAAGTATTAGCTCACACTTTCATAGAAGGTCTAAATTCTGAAACAAAGATTGTGGTAGATGCTGTAGCTGGAGGTCAAGTGTTGGAGAAAAGCTTTGACAAGATACATGCATTATTGAACAAATTCTCCAAAAGCAATCCGGATTAGAAAGGAGAAATGGGCAGACACACATTGCAAAAATCTGTAGGGGTTCTCGAGTTAGATGTCGTCTCGGTATTATCAGCAATGATTTCTACACCGACGAACCAGGTCAATCAGATGGCCATGGTTATTAATAAGAAACAAGCTCAACCAGTACAACAGGTTCAAGTGTTTTGCGAGGTATGTGGTGAGGGTCACACGAGCGACTTATGCCCAGTTAATCCAGAGTCTGTCTGCTTTGTGGGTAATGCAAATAGGGGCCAGACAAACCAATATGGGAACACTTACAATCCCAACTGGAGAAACCACCCAAACTTCTCTTGGGGTGGAAATCAAGGTGCTCAAAACCAATACCGACCACAAGCACCTCAACAACAATATAGACCACCTCAGGCTGAACAACAAGCAAGTCCAACAAGTCACCTTGAGAAAATGATGAAAAAAATGATGGCTGATCAGTAGGCCCAAGCCACAACAATGAGAAATTTGGAGCGCCAAGTGGGACAGCTTGCCAGTGCTCAAAATACTAGACCAGTTGGAGCTCTTCCAAGTGACACTAAAGCTAATCCTAAGGCATCCCTTAATGCCGTGTCATTGAGGAATAGGAGACAATTAGAAGAAGTTCAGTCGAAAAATAGAAAACATGTGATTTTTAATGAAAGGCCAGCCACTATAGAATCAACATCAGAAAAATCTAAGGATTCAGAGAAGCCAGCTGAAGAGGCGGTGGCTGAGCAACCTCCACCATTGATTGCAATGCCACCACCTCCGTTCCATCAAAGACTGCAGAAGTAAAGGATAACACCGCGTATAAAAAGTTTCTTGATATTTTGAAGCAGGTGCAAATTAATATTCCATTGGTTGACATCTTATAAGAAGTGCCCAAACATGCAAAGTACATCAAGGACATAGCGGCAAACAAAATGAGGCTGAACGAGTTCGAAACTGTAGCACTCACTGAGGAGTGTAATTCAAGAATTCAAAGCAATTTACCTTAGAAATTTAAGGATCCAAGTAGTTTCACTATCCAAATCTCGATTGGTAAACATGCAGTTGGGCGAGCTTTATGTGATCTTAGAGCGAGCATCAATTTGATGCCGCTATCTGTGTTCAGACAGTTGGGGTTGGGTGAGCCACGCCCAACAACGTTAATCTTACAGTTGGTTGATCGCTCCCTTGGTCATCATGAAGGAGTGTTTGAAGATGTGTTAGTTCAAGTGGGTTCTTTCATATTCCCTGTTGATTTCGTTATCTTGGACTACGAGCCTGATCAGTAAGTCCCATTTATTTTGGGGTGTCCATTCTTAGCCACGGGCCGAGCTATTATTGATGTTTGTGAAGGAAAGATGACGATGAGAGTAGGTGATCGAGTGGAGGTATTCAATATTTATAAAGCACTCAGGTTGCCAGTCCACTATGTAGAGCTATCCATGATTTCTGTGGTAGAAAGTAATGCTACATCATTAGTGCCCTATATGAGCCCTGTAGATCCTCTTGAACGAGCTTTGATTGGGGATGAAGAAGATAGTGAAGATGAAATAATGCGAGAAGTTGAGCAGGTACTTGATATGTCCTGCAATTATGCCATGGGTTTGGAAAATTTGAGGAGTTGGACAAGCCCTTCACTCTGACCCTCCTAAGCCATCTATTGAAGAAGCTCCAAAGCTAGAACTTCAGCGTCTACCAGCGCACATGCGTTATGCTTATTTGGGGAACGCTGAGACATTGCCCGTGATTTTTTCATCCAGCTTGACTAACACTCAAGAAAAAAATTGCTCAGAGTACTCCGCGAGCATAAAAAGGCTATTGGGTGAACTATTGCTGTCATGAAGGGAATCACTCTATCGTTTTGCATGCATAAAGTCTTCTTGGAAGATGGATACCGCCGTAGTGTTGAGCAGCAAAGGAGGTTCAATCCCATTATGAAAGAGGTCATGAAGAAGGAAGTAATCAAGTTGCTCGATGCAGGTATCATCTTTCCTATTTCTGAAAACAACTGGGTAAGCCCAGTTCGATGTGTGCCCAAAAAGGGGGGAATGACTATGATTAAGAATGAGAAAAATAAGCTAATTCCTACTCGCACTGTGACGCGGTGGAGAGTCTGCATTGATTAAAGGAGGCTCAACAAAGCAACCCACAAGGACCACTTTCCACTTCCATTCATTGACCAAATGTTGGACAGATTAGCTGGGCATGAATACTATTGCTTCCTTGATGGTTATTCGGGATACAATCAGATTGTCATATGCCCAGAGGACCAAGAGAAGACCACTTTTACTTGTCCTTATGGAACTTTTGCCTTCAAGTGAATGCCGTTTGGTCTTTGTAATGCACAAGCCACTTTCCAGAGATGCATGATGGCCATTTTCACCGACATGGTGGAAAAATTTATGGATGATTTTTCAGTCTTTGGGTCTTTTTATGATGATTATTTGAGGAATTTAAGAAGGGTGCTGGCCCGTTGTGAAGAAACAAATCTGGTACTGAATTGGGAAAAGTGCCATTTTATGGTGCCGGAAGGCATCATTTTGGGTCACAGAGTGTCTAGGAGCGGCATTGAAGTTGTTAAGGCGAAGGTGGAGGCGGTTGAAAAATTACCTCCACCTATTTCTTTGAAGGGTGTCCAGAGTTTCTTGGGACACGTAGGATTCTATCGGCGCTTTATTAAAGATTTTTCTAAAATTGCTACTCCTTTGTATAGGTTGCTTGAAAAAGATGTAAGTTTCAATTTTGAGGACATTGCAAAACTAAAAAGAAGTTGGTGTCTGCTCCCCTATTGTGGCACCAGATTGGTCCTTACCATTTGAACTTATGTATGATGCGAGTGACCATGCTATTGGGGCAGTGCTAGGCTAGAGTAAAAGACAAGGTGTTTTATTCCATCTACTATGTGAGTAAGACTCTTGATGATGCACAGCTGAATTACACCACCACTGAAAATGAGTTGTTAGCTGTTGTGTGGGCCTTTGAGAAATTTCGGGCATACTTGGTGGGAATGAAAGTCATAGTCCATACCGATCATGTAGCAATCAGGTATCTATTTACAAAAAAGGAATCTAAGGCTAGATTGATGCGTTGGGTTTTGTTGCTGTAGGAATTTGATGTAGAAATACGAGATCGAAAGGGGACAGAGAACCAAGTAGCTGGCCATTTATCAAGGCTGGAAAATCACGATCACGTGGAGGAGGGTGGCCAAATTAAAGAAGTATTTCTTGATGAGAAACTTCTTGCTATCACCCAAGACCCTCCCCCATGGTACACAGACTATGTGAATTATCTTGTGAGTGGGGTACTTCCTCCTGAAATTGAATCTGAAGCTAGAAAGAGGTTTCTACATGATGTGAACTTCTACTATTGGGATGAGCCATATTTGTACAAGCAATATGCTGATCATTTGATGAGGAGATGCATTCCAGAAAAGGAGGTAGAATTGGTGTTGTATGATTGTCATGCATCATCTTATGGGGGCCATCATGGAGGAGATAGAACAACTGCAAAGGTATTTCAATCCGATTTCTTTTGGCCAACTTTATTCAAGGATGCCCATGCGTTTGTTAAGAAGTGTGACCAATGTCAGAGAACAGGAACAACCACAAGGAGGCATGAGATGCCTTTGAATAACATCCTGGAAGTTGAGATTTTTGATGTGTGGGGGATAGATTTTATGGGACCATTCCCATCATCCAGAGGAAACAAAACATTTTGCTAGCAGTTGACCACGTGTCAAAATGGGTGGAGGCAATTGCATTGTCAACAAATTATGCCATGGTGGTAGTTGCATTTGTGAAAAAGAACATATTTTCGAGGTTTGGGACGCCACGCGCCTTAATTAGTGATGAGGGGACTCATTTTTGCAATCGGTTGTTGAATAATATTCTAGCTAAATATGGAGTCCGCCATAGAGTTGCTACAGCATATCATCCTCAAAAAAGTGGGCAAGCTGAGGTGTCGAACAGAGAAATAAAGCAAATATTAGAGAAGACGGTGAGTGTGAATAGGAAGGATTGGGCTATAAAGTTAGATGATGCCTTATGGGCATATAGAACTGCATATAAAATGTCAATTGGGGCGTCACCATACAAGTTAGTTTATGGGAAGGCATGTCACTTGCCCGCTGAACTTGAACACAAAGCATATTGGGCCATTAAGAAGCTAAACATGGACCTTGAAGCCGCGGGCGAGAAAAGACTTTTTCAGTTGAATGAGTTAGATGAGTTCAGGCCGCACTCTTATGAAAATGCTAAGATTTACAAAGAAAAGACAAAAAGATGGCATGGTAAGCACGTCAAGCCGCGACACTTCGAGCCAGGCCAACATGATATTATGGCTCGTGATAGTTCTAGCAGAGGAAAGGGCATTGGAAAGTCTTCCACCACTTCTCCCGCGCCCAAAAAGCGAAAGCAGGGAGAAGGCTCTTCACGGCCAATCAAAGGGAAACAAGTTGCTGAGGCATCACAGCGGGCTCCATTACCCCCAAGGCCTCGGTTGAAACTAGTATTTGATGCAGCTATTGCATGGCACAGGGATTTCATGCCATATGGGCGGTATGTCTCCGAGATGGGGATCAATGTCAAAGATTTGGAACGAAACTTCCCGGATGTCCTTAGCTGATTACGAGCGTTAAAAATGGACAAACTCATAGAATGCCCTGGACACACAAATTTGAGCATGGTTAGGGAATTATATGCCAATTGGAATTACAAATTGTGTAGGTCACATGTACGTGGCATGGACATGCCATTGGATAGGAGGGCTTTATGTGATTTTTTAGGAGTTGAGAATGTTGACCCGAGGAGGCTCCAGAAATTTATCACGAGCCCAAAATACACATTGATATGTCACACTCTTTGTGGCGTGGATTCAAATGCTAAGTGGACCAAGAAGCACGGCGATGTTCACCTTTCGTTGGTTCGCTCTGATTTTAACAAGACTGCCAAAGTATGGCAGAATTTTGTGCAAGCCAGACTCATGCCAGTGGAGCACAGCAGTGACTGCACTCAAGCTAGAGTGTGTTTGATAAATCTTCTTGATAACTGGCAGACCCATTAATGTGGGTGAGATTATGGTCGGTGAGATGACCCGCACGAGATTTAGACGGCAAATTAAGAGGTTCTTCTTCGGCAACCTACTCACCCAATATATGCTCTCCCGGGGGCGCTGGAGTATCCAAGACATGACGAGGTGGTGGAGGCTCCTACTGGGTTGTTGGACATCACATCATTGTTGGAGAAATCGTCAAAACTCACTCAGGCAGCAAGAAACGAACGAGACGAGAACATCAACAGGTACCTCTATAATTCTTTGAATTTACTCATGAGCAGGGCTGGTATTTCAGACGAGGAGCATATGCATTTATGCAATGACTTGTCAAGTTCCTCCAAGGAGATGTTGGGGATTGCACCCGGCAGCCCCGTTCACTCATCGGAGGACGTCAACACTGTCAAGGGCTCAGACTCAGAGGACGAGGTTTGTGATGATGTTACGGGGCCCATGGCTTTGGTGCCTCTAGGACCAGATGATGATATGCCCAGAGCCGCTGATGGAGAGCATGCTGAGGAGGAGGACTCCGACTGACAGGGAGTTTTCTTTTCACCCTACTCTGTTTTACATTTTATATGCATCGAGGGCTATGCATCGATTAAGTGTGGGGTGGGAGGAATACTACCTATGATGTAGTTGTATATCTTGTATCAATTTGTTTTAATTTGTTTTTTTATTAGTTTTAATATGTTTCTTTTATTAGTTTTATTTAGTCTAGTTTTAGTTTAGTTGCTTTAAACAAAAGGAAAAAAATATAAAAATACAAAAAAAAAAAAAAGGAAAAATGTTTTTAGAAAAAGCTCGAACTTTTCCCGGCGATGGATCTTTTGGACAATTTTCTTGAGGGATAAAGTCCGATTAAAAATACCAAAAAAAAATTTTAAAATAGTTAGATAGTATCCCTTGGTTTTTCTTTGGGCGCCGGTTCTTTTCCAAGGGTGTAGCTCGAACCGGGTACTTTAATTTTTTTTAGAAGTAGCTTAGGAAGAAACTGAGTTGCTCTGAGATACTCATTGACATGGTTGATACTGGCATATTAGGCTATGACATGCATTCTCTCTTTCTGTGTATTTGGTTTGAATTGTGACGTCTAAGTGAAGTAAATAGCCTATTTTGTGACGTTTTCTCTCAGTTGTTTGACTTGTATGCCACATAGTGCTTCATCGCTTAATTTTTCTCAATTATGTGTGCTTGCTTGACTTGAGAGTTGAACAAAATCATTGTGAGTGAGTCATGTGCAATGTGTGTGAGACGATTTGTGATTTCTGTGCTATCCTGTGTAGTCTAGAACTTGCCTCGTGTGGTAATCGAAGCAAAATTGTAAGTTATGCTAATTTAGGAGAAGGCGTAGGCGTTTCTTGCTTGATCATGGATGTGCTTGTCACATAAAAATAAAATTCTCCGCTGCTAGCCCCTTTGAGCCTATAGACCTTTTCTTTGGCACCCACATTACAAGCCGTACCCCTATTTTGTTCTTAATTTGAGATTGTTGAACCTTTACCTCCTAAGGCAGTTAGTCGCTAAAAGAAGTAAAGTGGGATATTGGGGAGTAGTATTTGAGTGGAACCATGGAAAGGCCCGTTGGTGCACTAAAGTTGAAATCAAAAGTCACTAGCCGATGAACATTTTAGTGTATGGAGTGTGTGAAGAAGAAAAAAAAGGAAAGAAAGAAAAATTGCAAGAAAAGAAAAAAAAATTGATAGTGAAAGTATGTAGAAAAAAAAACACCTCCACTTCCTAATAATTTGTGCTGGTGGGAGTATAGAAGTGATTAATGAAAGTAAGGGCTATGTTGCATATGGTTTGTGGCGAGTGAATTTGTTGAGAAGAATATGTTCTTGAATTGTGAATGTAGTGTATTAAAGTGCTTAGGAGGGTTAGTCACTATTTCTAAATGTATCATACCCGTCCCTTAGCCTACATTACAACCTTAAAGTCCTAATTGATCCTAGATTTGGCTAGCTTAAATTAGTAGAGATATACACTACGGGCAAGCTTATGATACGATCACGGGATGCATATGAATTCTTTGTGAGAGTGAGCGAATTTTGTTCAATTGTGTGATGTCCTTAATCTATATTCAAAAGCATATTTGAATGTGTGGACTAATCTATATTCACTCTTTTGTTTGATGGTGAGGGCACATGATCTCATGAATGATTGGTGATGTTGTAAACTTTCTTGTCGGGTGAGTGCGTGAATTGAGGGTGCTTAGTGGTTACAAGTCTGCTTTTGAGGTTGGGTGGTAACAAATAGGTTGTTGGAATTGATTGAATTTAAATGTTATACTTGGGCATGCTTAAACAGGAAGAATGTGAAATTTTGTATGTTCATGCTTGTGTGTCAGTATTGATCATAGTCAAGGGTAGAGTGTATGGTTAAAAGTTGAATTGCTCCTCCATAGTTGAGACTTGTACGCAGTTGGGGTTTATTTGATAGTCCCATTGCTCGAGGACGAGCAAGAGTCTAAGTGTGGGGTGTTGATGTTTTGCATAAAGTATATATATTTCTGTGTATATCGCCTCATATTTTACTTTTGTTTCGTGGATTTAGGATGTTATATGTATTGATTTATATTAATTTGAGTTTGTATGCGTAGGAATGATCCGAGAGCAATTGGGGGCGAAATGTGCGAAATTAAAGCCAAAACAGACGAAAGCACGAAAAATGGACATTGCAGCGCCACAGGCAATGCCTAGCGCTACCTGTGGCGCCAGAAACAGAAGCCTTAAATTGGCAGCGCCAAGGAGGGCGCCTGGCGCTGAGCAGGGCGCCAGTGGCGTGAGTTTTCTCCAAATTTGCCCGGGACAAGATTATTTCGGCTCTAGACCTACCCAACACGTATAAAAGCAATACTAAACTTATTGGTGAGGGGGTGACGCCACTTTTGAGGAAAAATACACACGAGAAACATTTGGAAGCTGAGAGATCTCAGTTTTCTTCGTCTTTTTCTAGTATTTTCAATTATTCAACACTTATGAAATTGTTTGCTATTATCATGAGTGGCTAAACACCCATTGTTCTGGGGTTGTGATTTAGCCATGAATATTGTTGTTTAATGTTGACTTAACCTTGATTATAATTCACTACTGTATGGTTGTTTCTTCAATTCTATGATTAGTTGCTTAATTGTCTTGCCAGCAGTTAGGTTCTATTTACTATCTATGGTATGCTTGGGAAAGCCGTGTTTAGATTAGAGAAGAATTGAAGAGAGCACGATCTTAACTCTTGGGGGGGGGGGGGGGGGGGTCGGATTTGTGGTTAGGATAGGAATATACCTAGTCACCGTGCTTAATTAAATATCATAATCTTAATGCGTTCTTAATAGATTGATTTCATAGGAATATAGGCGTTGATCTATTTTGAATAGGCGAGTAGTACTTCGGGAGAAGGCTATGAGAGCAATTATCGATTAATTAGCAACCATGAGTGAATTGTATGAGAGGGGAGAGTTAACTAGAATACAATAGGATTGGTGAATCGATCACAACCCTTGAGTATTTGTCTCTACTGGATACACACAACCAATTTACTGCTTGATAATTTAGTTATAAATTAGAATTATAGTTTAGTATAATCACATTCTTGAACTTTGATTATGGCTTGACTAAATGACAATCTTGGTGATTTTAGTGGGTAGTTGATACAAGTCTCTGTGGGTTCGACACTTGACTTATCATTTTATTACTTGTACGACCACGTATAATTGCGTGTGCGTTTGGGAGCAACAATATTGATCAATTCAAATGGGACAATCAAATCGCACAGTCACACCACTCCCTACAACTATAAATAGAGGTTTTCATAAAGCTAGAAGACACCAAAAATGAGAATAAGAAGCAAGCAGAGAGCTCATGGATGAAAGGCTGCAGATTTTTCTATATGCTACAACTTCAATCACTCGAGCTACTAGTTCAATTTCAAGATCAAGAACGAAGGCGAATCAAATATCACGGTGTACAAGATCAAATTACTTGTTCGTGGGGAATAATTCAATCAAGTTCAAGACGGAGATTCAAGACCAAGCTTTACAAGCCCTTGAATCAAATCAAGATCAAGCTCATCAAGATAGTTTATATTCTTGAAGAATTAGAGGAATACTATAGAGATTGTAACACCCATCATTTATTGAAATCAAATAATACATTTGTTACGCAATTTTCCGGTCTTGATTATTTATTTTTTTCGACGCGAAAATTTATTATTACAAATTTTTGGCATGCCTGGTGGGACAATCTCCACCTCTCATCTCCTTAATTGTCAAATATCAAGAATACTAAAAAGGGAAGACTGGTGCACTAAGTTCCCGCTATGCGCGGGGTTCGGGGAAGGGCCGGACTCTTTAATTGTCAAATATCAAGAATATTGAAGTGGCCCCTAAAAAGACCAACTTAAATTCTACTGCTGCTAAGGCTATTTCCAAGTTTTCCTCTAATGTGAAGAACTTGCTTGATGCTACTATGGGAAACTTATGACCTATCACTTGGAACAAGGCAAACTTACTGGGATAACAAGCATTTCAAATGCCGTATCCATCAGTTCCTATTTTTGATTTTTGATCCTCAAAGAGGGGAAATCTATTTCAACTGAACTGTAGAATGAGCAAATAATTATAAATCGTTGAGAAGTCATTGGCTCTACTTAGCCCATCTAGATCAAAGAATATCATCACACAAAATTATAATGATGTCTTGATCAGTAGATCTGGTCCAATCACTCCACGAGAGTTGTTCCGCTTAAAGTATGTTGTAAGAGAAAATACATGCTTTTCACCACCATCCACGGCAAGCAATGGTGACTAACACTTCAACTATTAAAGAATAACTCGCAAATTTAACAAAAGTCAATTGAAGGATTAACGAAGCATATGCAAGTTCAAGATAATCAAATCATCAAGATGACATATAGAATTGAAAACATGATGGAGGGAGATCCAAGTGATGCACCTGGGAAGCTCCCTATGATGCAATATAAAAGAGACTTATCTTCAAGTCAAACAATGACACTTAAGGAACTTCATATTACATCTGACGGTGTTCTAGCTGCCTGGCCACCACCTCTAGCTGCCTGACCCCCGCCTCTAGCTGGCTGTGCAGGCAGTGGAGAAACCAGTGCCGAATTATGGCATGAGTACCCTGCTGTGGCATACTGCTCCTCAATCTAGGACAGTACCTCCTGATATGACCTGCGTCACCGCACTCAAAGCAACCCCGCGATTGGCTTAACTGCTGAGTCTGAGATGATCTCTCATGACCCGAATGACCACCATAGTAACTCTTTAGCGGTGGTGCACTAATAGGAGTTGAAGGTGTACTGAATACTGGCTACTAAGGACGAGAACCATAAGAACCACGACTGCCCGAAGAACCGTGTACTACTTGAAGCTCTAACTGAATCGTCCTGTGAGGATGACCTCTACCAAATGAACTCCTGCCTCCAGATGAGGCATCACTGAAACCACCAAAATGACGAGGCCTTTTCTCAGATACCGCCTCTCTACCCTGATCATGAATCCTCTCGATCCATCTAGCAATCTCTACAACCAGTTGGAAAGAAATATCATCCCCAGGCTCTTTGGCCATCTATAGCATGATACCAAAAGTAAGGCCATGTATGAATCTCCTCACCCTCTCCCACTCATTAGGGATCAAGATAAGTTCATGGCAAGATAGGTCCATAAATCTTGTCTTGTACTGGGTAATAGTTATGCTACCCTGCTGTAGATGCTCAAACTGGCTGCTGTACTCCTCTCTCAGAGCAAAAGGAATAAACTTCTCCAAGAATAGTTGTGAGAACTGATCCCATGTGAGTGGAGGTGAACCTACTTGTTTGCCTTGAACATATTTCTGTCACCATCTCTTGGCGGAACCGGTCATCTGAAACACTGCGAAGTCGACTCCATTGGACTCCACAATACCCATATTGTGCAACCCCTCGTAGAAACTGTCCAAATAATCATGTGGTCCTCAAAAGGTGTACCACTAAAATGAATAGGCTAGAGCTTTATGAACTTATCTGTCACGACACAAATCGGAGAGCCATGACGGGAACCCGGTACCTTACTCAACCGAGTACCAACGTAACATATCTTTCTTATCACACCATCATGGGTAAATGGGCCAGAAGGCCCATCATGAGATAACCAAAATAAAACATAAGGGAATGCTAGACATAGGATGACCCAACATGATATAGAAACTTATACATGTGACATACGGGTCTATAAGGCCGACATGATCATTTGTATACTCAAAACCTAGGCCGACAAGGCCATACAAGTATCCATATACATGAAATCCATCTACAAGCCTCTAAGAGTACATAAACATCATAAAGGTCGGGACAAGGCCATGTCATACCAATCAATACATGTCCAAATCATACTAACCAAATAGACAACTGTGGAGCAAGTGGAGTGCACCAACACCTTCCGCTGAGCTGATAGCCTACTAGGAGGACTGTCAACCTGTCTATCAGGACCTACGGGCATGAAACATAGCGTCCCCAGGCAAAAGGGACGTCAGTACGAATAAAATACCGAGTATGTAAGGCAGGAAAGAATAAATAAGAACAGTAATGTAAAGAGATAGAGGAGATACAACCTGTAGCATCTGAGTGCCTTTGAGGGCTACTAACGTGAAATGCGTGATACATATATATATATACATAAACTTTTAAAAACATATGCCTCTGTGGGCATCATCATCATCATCATATTGTACCCGACCTCAAATTGGACTCGGTAAAAACGTACCCGACCATCATAAGGCTCGGTAGAATCATACCCGGCTACGTGGAGCTCGGTAAACCCAACTGATCAGTGGTTTCACAATAGATGTCGTACCCGGCCGATTGTAGCACAACTCGGTAGAGTAAAATAGATACCATATATAATGCATGCCGGACTCATGGAATCACGTTCTAAACCTTTCGGAGTGACGTAAGGTCGTTGCACCTTCGATTAACATTACGGACATCCATACCATCAATATGAACCTCAATAGGATTCAAGGATCATACATACTTGCTTAGAATAACTTTAGAAGGAAAGAACAACATGGACAACCTTAGTTTCTAGGAGTAGATCCGTTATGAAATAGAGTATCGTTTACGTTCGTTTCACTTTAATCATGCCAAAAGAAATAAGGAAGTGCCTTAACATACCTTAACCCCGTTGAGTCCTTAATACCTTCCAAGCAACACTTCAAACAAGTCAACTCAATCTGTCATAACATAAGGAGATTCAAAATAGTGCTGAGCAAAGGCTAAGCCTGTAACTTAAGCTAGCAGCTCGTTTACGTAAATTCAGGTAGCATCTCCCTTGTAACAAGGGCCTCCTCCAATACCATATACCAACAACAACAACCAGAGAAATCCAACAACATATAAATAACAATAACAAGACACCATATAATAATAACAGGTCACAACTACTTCACGACGAGTGGCAAGCTCCGATTGGAATTCGTATAACCCATATGACCCCTTATAGACTTCTTATATTAACTTAAGAGTATCATTAACATGATAATGAAGTCATTCATCAATGATTCCATCCTTATACCATATATGTATAACAAAAGAAACAATCAACAACTCCAACTATCTTCAATTAGCAACTTTATTCACTAGTTCATATCTAGTCCATCCATTTAACTTAATTGACATCAAGATAACCTTAAGCACATGTAAGAACACAATACACATACTCCTACAGTAATGTCAAGTCGAAATCCAAAACATATTTAGCTTACTACAACCCTCAATGAAAATACAACACCATAGAAGTGACTTAAGATAATCCAAGTATTATCTTGCAGTTTATCATCCTAACAACTTAACCAACATACAAGAAAGCTTAAGAACAATTAGTAGGTTGTTATACTCACCTTATCCAGTAGCAACAACTTGGAATTTTAGCCAAACACAGCCCACAACTATCCTCAATAACAACATAACCTCAAAGAGGTGTTGTTCTTCACTAGAACTAACTTTTGATGTTGAAATATTGGTGTAATAACTTCAAACCCTTATGGTATCTGTTTAGGAGGGTTAGGAGTAGTTTAAGTTGAGTTGAAAATGAGAAAAACATAGGCGTCCAAATCGTTTATAAAATGAAGTAGGTTGACCACCGCCTAAGTGGGTCTCATTAGGAGCTGCTCGCGCGGTCCCGCAAAAATGCGAATATATATCTACTCCGATGCCGTATAGACAAATGGTTTAATGTGTTAGAAAATAGTCTCGTAGATATTCAATTTGATATGTAGATCATACCTTAATTCCAAATATATTGGGAGAAAAACGCAACTACATTTGACCTAATTTTCAGCACATTATGAATGTAACTTGTGATTACCTTTGCTAACTTTTGTTCCACAACTCGCTTGAGTTCAAAACGTAACACACGACTATAATACGACTAAAATAACTCATAACATAACCTCCTTATCATGGAAGCACCCTAGTCTCACCCCAAAAGTACATGTTATAATATTCCAAACTTGTCGACTTTCGACGAAACTTATTTTCTTCAACTCGTTTAGCGTCTAATCTTTACAACCCTCTTGGTACTTGTTATTCATGATATTAAATATTTGTAACCTCGAAGGTAACATTATTATCTTACTTTATGTACTTTCAAAGACAATCTCATTTCTGAGCTTACATCAACTGACTTACGACGTACTCCCACGTACGAAAACATAGGGTTTATGTTACACCACATAAGTTTAACAACATTGATACCATTATATATATATATATATATATATATATATATATATATATATATATATATACATATATTTGATATAGTATTTTGAGTGAAACATTTTTGTAAAGAAAAAAATGGTTTGATAAATATGATTTTATATAGTTATTATTATTACTAATTTCGAATGTGTTTTAAATTGTACACACGATATGAGAAAATTTATGAGGTTTTCTTTATTGTAAAGATAGAAATTATTTTCTCACATAAAAAGAAGGTTATCTTTTTACCATTTCAAAAATTAAGCGTACGAAAATTTGGACTCGCTATATGAGATTAGGAGAATTATAAGTTGAGAAAATATATGTATTTTTACATGGATATTTTACTGAAATAATAGTGTATGAATTTATTTTATATGGTACCACATGACCATGATAGTAGGGTATATATATAGTGTATTAAAAGTGAATAGTATCTTAAGTAATTTTAAATAATTTTTAATTATGCGGGTAATTAGTTAATTATTAATTTAAGTGAAATTTTGGAAAAAGGACAATAATCCACGTGGGATTACGAGAGAATGGCAGCAAAGTGCCAACTATCTTTATGTTAAGAAGGTGGTGACATCCATGCTCACCTAAAACAGCAATACTTCTAATAGTTAATATTTTCAAGTTTGTACTCTTATCTTTACTACTCAAGTAAATCAAATAAAACACATAAAAACACAAGAACTAGAGCAAAATATGCAAAAATTGGATAGTCTTTCTGCCCCGCAAATTCTCCGTTAATCCGTTCATATTGCCATTTCTGCAAACATTTGCAGGTAAGTGTATCAAATTCTCAAGTAATAATGGTGAATATGAGATTAGGTTTTAACATAATATAACGAACTACCTTGTATCTTTAACCTATAGTTACAGTAGTTTTCTAGCAAGTCAAGCACATGCTGAAATTATGAATATATAATAAATCTGTTACCTTAATCTCTAAGCTTAGACATCATCTTGTCCAGAAGTTGAATTTTTTTCAAAAAGAATCCAGCAGCTCCGTGCAGGCTGGATCATCAATAATCTCACTAGGCAACATTATCTCTTAAATTTGGCATCTTCTATAGCCAAAATGTATCTGGGTTTGTGTTTAAAAACGGGTTGGAGTAGATTTTATTTTGACTGGGTAAATATTTAAATATTTGGTTCTAGTTGCTTTGGAAATCCACATTGGTATTTTTAGCTAATTTGGCATGCCTACTTGGCTCCTTTTGATGTTTAGTACAATATATGCTAAGTGCTAGGTGGTGCACAACTAACAGAATAGTCTCTTTGCAGCTCACTTGTTTTTTTAATATTTTTCCACGAAGAAAAGCTAGCATGATAGTCATTAGATGCCCATGAATATCAATAAGAACTACCGCAGAATCACCAGAGGCTTATGAGGAATCAGCAAGGTTTAAAATTTTAGAACAGAAGAGAAGGAAGCCAAACCTGAGTCTTTAGATCCCTATGAATTAGATTGTTATCACGGAGGATTTTTAAACCAGATGCTGCAACGAATAAATGAAACGAGAAAATGCACAACTTCCATTAATGACTCTATTCATAGAAGTATTAGAGGTGCCTATATTCTTGAATTCTCATGTGTCCTATTATTTTATCATCTGTTCATGGGTCTCAGAAAAATACGTAAGTTGAAAAAGTTTACTTCATGATATTAGTCAGAGGCATGATGGTCTTATGATGTACCAAGAGATTTTATTAACGTATTTCATATGCATTTCATGCATTTATACATGCACATTGACCCATGACCAGATGGCGTTATATACACATATATGTATGTATATATAAGTATACGGGATATGGGAAAGATTATGGCGTTATATACGTACCACCACCTGATCAGCTGGTTTACGATGATGATGTTGCCCACAGTGGCTGAAATGATATGATGGGATGCCCTCAGAGGCTTGATGATGTTATGTACGTACAGACCTATGCATTACATGACATTTATACGCATATGCATGACCTTATAAATATTTCATGATTTACAGGGCCATCCAGATTTACAGGTTGAGTCATTTACTCCACGTTTTTTTTCCATGTCCTTTATATACTTATTTACATGTCTCACATACTCGGTATATTATTCGTACTGACGTCCTTTTGTTGGGAACGCTGCATTCATGCCTGCAGGCATAGATAATCAGTTTGACGAGCCTTCATAGTAGACGAGATTGGCTTCAACGAAGGATCGGTAAGACTCCACCTCATTCGGAGTACATCCGAGTCTATGAGTCATCGTGTCAGAAGTTTTCTACAAACTTATGGGTAGGCCGGTAGCCTGTCCCATTTTACGTCAAATAATCTTAGAGGCTTTGTAGACACAGGTTTACTATGTACAGTATGTCAGAGGCCTTGACGGCCCATATGTATTCATGTTTTATGAACGATGGTTCATTGATATAACATTTGCTCACTTACAATTTTACATTACGAGTTGTGGCCATGCTTGCCCATGATAGTTACAAAAAGAAATGAATGAGTTACAGAGTGGTTCGCTCGGGCCACTACAGTACCGGGTGCCAGCCACGCCTCCCCAGGCTCGGGGCGTGACAGTGTAACATTATCCAACCTCTTCAATCCCTTAGAAGACATCGCGGGCCTCTCCCCGGATTGAGTAGCAATAATGGGCTGAACTACTCTAACTGCTTGAATTGCCATAGTCTGATACATGGGAGCCACCTTCTCCAGAGTGTGAGTGGCGGGAGTCTATGCTCCTCTCCTAGCCTGAGAGACAGCTAGTGCAATAGAAAATACTCCGGCCTAGGCTAGACTCTCCATAAAGCCAACCAGGCGGACTAGAACGTCCTGAAGTACAAGAGTGGCAATGAACCCTTCCAAGACCTGAGCTGGTCCAACTGGTGTAGTCTGAATAGGGACCTCCACCTCTCGCTCGCTTTGAGGCTCTACAATGGGTGCTGATGTGCGTGCTCTAGGCTGGCTTTGCCTTAGAACCTACCCCGGCCCCGGACCATATTCCTGGTAGTGGCTATAACCTGAGGCTCCGGCCTGCTCGGTTGTGGATGTTGTGTGTATCCTTGTCATCTGCGAGAGAACAAAAATAGAATGGTTCGAACTTTAGTGATAGAATAAAGTTGCACAATAGAGAAAGAAAGAAGTGACATTTCCTAAAGCTCTATAGCCTCTAGAAGATAAGTACAGTCATCTCCGTATCGATCCTCCAGACTCTAGTAAGCCTACTCATGACTTATGAGACCTAGGCAACCTAGAGCTGTAATACTGAATTTTCACGACCCGAAATCCCAACTGTAGGATCGTGATGGCGCATAACATTCACTTGCTAGGCAAGCCAACATTAGCTAATTACATAACCATTTTTAACAGTTTAAAAGCAGAACATTAACAATACAAAATTAAAATAGCGGAAATAGATTTGATAAATCTCTGTCTAAACGTATCCCAGAAATTCGGAGTCACAAGCACATGAGCAACTAGAATACTACAACTACGGTCTGAAATAAAGAACAACTATTTGAAACTAGATAAGTAAACATGATATAAGGGGACTTCAGGGACTGCGAACGCCACCAGCTCTACCTCAAGTCTCCTATAGTAGTTGAATTTGAGCAGTCTCCGCTACGCGCCGCTAGGACCAACACCTGGATCTGTACAAAAATTATAGAAGTGTAGCATGAGTACAACCGATCCCATGTACTCTATAAGTGTCGAGCCTAACATTGACGAAGTAGTGACGAGGCTATAGAAAGACACTCACAATAAACATGTATGAATAATAATAACAGAATACAAAAATAGCAAAGGGCCCCAGAATAACATGATCTCAAATCTCATATCTCAGTACCGAGATAAAACTCTACAATAACAAAAAATTACAATGCCTCAACTTTGTTGCGGCGTGCAACCCGATCTCAACACTTAACACAATAATTGTTGCAGTGCGGAACCCGATACCAATATTTAACATAATAACTGTTGCGGCATGCAACCCGATCTCAATAACATATCATATCATTATTTATTGCGACATGCAACCCGATCCCAAAATCAGTTCATTTCAATACCGTTGCGGTGCGCAACCCATTCCCAATATCACTTATTAACATAAACAACTCAACACAACTAATTACGTAATCTCACAGAAAATATAAATAAAACGCGCGGAACATTAAAGAGCTACCAATACAAACGGAGAATAAGCAACACCTCGTACTCCCAGACCTTGACAATTCATCAATACAAGAATAGCTAATGGCTCACATAATCGAAATAACATAATAGAGTGCATCAAGTAATATAAGGACAATAAAAGTAAGTAAAAACATGCGATAATGAAAATATACAATTAAGGCAAATAGGAATGTAGTAGGTTAGCAGATATTTTTGAGTGAGAAATGAACAAGTCAAAATAAGTAACAATTAACTAACAAACAACAAGTAAAGCACAGATAACAAGTAAGAATATGTAGCAATTAAGGCATTTAACAAGAGATAACACGGAATAAATGAAGACATGAAAGTAAATAACCCAATCCCGCATGCTTTTATCCCATGATGGCGTATATACACTCGTCACCTCACATATACGCCATTTCACCACATAATTCACATAAAATAGACCAACAAGTCCTAATCCCTCAAGTCAAGGTTAGGCACAACACTTACCTCTTTGCGCAACTAGCTCAACAATAAATCACAACTTTTCCTTGCGAACGAGACTCCAAACCAACTAAATCTAGCCAGATATTGATCAAACAATTCAAAATAAACTTTAGAAACTACCCATGAATGAAAAAAGTTTAATCTTTGATGAATTTGAAAAAGTCAACCCTGGACTCGCTTGATGAAAATCCAAGATTCGGAATAAAATTTGATTGCCCATTCACCCCTGAGCCCGATTATGTGTTTATTTCAAAATCCGACCTCAATTTGAGCTCTAAATCTCAATTTTGCAAAATTCGTAAATTCTACCCAAATCACTAATTTCTACCATGGAAATCCCAGATTTGATGTTAAAAACCCATGAAAAGTAATAGGGAATTGAAAGAAAGTGGATTAGAGTTACTTACCAATGATTTTAGGAAGAAAAACTCTCAAGAAAATCACCTCTAGAGTGCTTAGGGTTGAGAAATAGTGTAAAATGAGTTAAGTCCCGTCCCCCTCCCCTTTTTATCCAGCTGCAGGTATCGTAATTGCGAACATTACAGATACAACACGCGGATAGCAAATGCGATAAGTGCATTAGATGCCCAAAAATCACAAATATGACATTATTATCGCAAATGCGAACTGTCCCCCTTCGTAAATGCGGATAATCGCTTCGCATTTGCGAAGATGTCCAACGGCCGCAATGCTACCAACTAGTATGCAAATGCGACTTTCCCTACATCACAAAAGCGAACATTTTCTCGCAATTGCGAGGTCTCCTAGTCCAAGCCCATGCTCACAAATGCAATGTATTGGTTGCAAAAGCGAGGCTTGCAATTGCGAGACAGATATCACGATCCGGAATTACCCTCGGGACCATGATGGTGCCTAACATTCACTTGCTAGGCAAGCCAACGTTAGAATAGCTTCTAGCCATTTTTAATAATCTAAATTAAATAATAACCAAGAACTAAATAAACTGAAATAGAGGGAGAAAATCATAACAAGTGCACAAGCGACTAGAATAATACAAATAATGGTCTGAATGAAAGTATAACTGTCTGAAATGAAATAAACAACTAGAATAAGGTAGAAGGGAGGACTGCGAACGCCGAGCAGTTGTACCTCAAGTCTCCGTCAGACAATCAATCCGAGCAATCTACTGACCGCCGCTAGGACCGACTCCAAAATCTGCACAAGAAGTGCAGAGTATATTATGTGTACAACTGACCCCATGTACTCTGTTAGTGCCGAGCCTAACCTCGACGAAGTAATGACAAGGCTAAGGCAGGTCACTGATAATAACCTGTACGCAGTATATAATAACAATAATAGGAAAGGAACACATGAAAAGTAAGGCAATTAACTTATGAAAATAAATCCAATCCTCGAAATCAATAAAATCAGAAACACCAGTCCTCAAAATCTCGTATGAAAATCACTGAAAGCTAACAATATCAATATCAAGAATAACCTGTAAAATCTGTTATGGCGCGCAACCTGATCCCACCATATAATCAAAATCAATATCATAATCCTTCCTTATTTAACCATATCAAAATCGCATATAATATATGTTGTGGCGTGCAACCCGATCCATAAACAAAATCAATAAATGTAATCAATTCAACAACTCAATTAACAAGAATCTCTAAGATTAAGCAATATGAAAACAAAGCCACAAAGGAACCTCATACCAAATCAAGGTACGCTACAATCAATACAAAGCAACAAGACAAGCCAAATATATGACGAGTAAAGTGTACAAGTAAGACAATTAAGGCAAGTAGCAATTAATCGTGGAAGCATGGAAGAAATGAACATTTTAATACTAGAGTAATAAGTGACAAGTAGCAAGTTAAGGCATAGGAAGAAATTAAAGCATGTAACAGTTAGGACTAATGAAATACGGGCAAGCATGGAAACAATTATTTTGACAGCGCATATACACTCGTCACCTCTCATATACATTGCTACACATATAATTCACATAACACATAGTTCAAGGGCTCCTATTCCCTAAATCAAGGTTAGAACCAACACTTACCTCGCTCCGCAAGTAAATCAAAGCTCAACCGAGGCCTTTCCTCTAAATCTGCCTCCAAACCGGTCGAATCTAACCAAAATTGCCTCAATAACATCAAACAACGCTATGGAAATAAATTACAATACATAAAGTTAAGATCTTTATACTATTCTAAAAAAGTCAACAAAAGTCAACCCCGGGCTCGCTTGGTCAAAACATAAGATTCGGGCCAAAACCCGATTACCCATTTACCCCTGAGCGAGATTATGTAATTAGTTTCGAAATCCGACCTCAATTTGAGGTCTAAATCTCAATTTTACAAACCCCCCCCCCCCCCACAATTCTACCCAAATCCCTAATGTTTTACCATGAATGAGCATAAATCAATGTTAAAATCGATGGGTGTTGATGGAAAATGGAGGAAAACGAGTTAAGGTATACTAACCTATGAAATAATGATGAAATTTCTCTTCAAAATCGCCTATAGGCGGAGCTCTAATGAGAAGATGGTGAAAAATGGGTGAAATCGCGTCTTTGGGATAATTAATTGACTGGGCGTCAGGACTTTTTCGCGTTCGCAAAGGGCCAGACGCGTTCGCAAAGCATAGCAGCAAGAATGGCCTACGCGTACGCGATTTTCGTCACGCGTTCGCGGAGGCTTCTTCCCCCAGGCCTTCGCGTTTGCGAGCCAGGGCTCGTGTGTAGGCTAACAACGATGCCCCCTTCCCAAGTCCCCTCAACCCTACGCTTTCGCGAGAGGCTGTCCGCGTTCGTGAAGGGCAAACCCCCAAAGCTTCGCGTTCGCGACCCAGACATTGTGTTCGCGATGAAGGAATTCCGCCCCTGTCCGAGTTCCCCTTCGTGATCGCGAGAGTAACTTTGCAATCGCGAAGTAGAAAGCACCAGACATCAGATATCAGCAAAAAAGCCAACATTCTTCTAAGTCCGAAATGGTCCGTAACCTATTCGAAACTCACTCGAGCCCCTCGGGCTCCAAACCAAACATGCAGACAAGTGTAATGATATCATACGAACTGTCTCGCGCGATTAAAACATTAAAATAACACCTAGAACCACGAATCGGACACCTAAACAAATGAAATTTTCAAAGAAACTCAAGAACATGAAATTTTCCGGCGGGACATCCGAATCACGTCAAATCAACTCCGTTTTGGACTAAATTTTGTAGACAAGTCATAAATACTGAAGTGAACCTATACCAAGTTTCGAAACCAAAATCTTAACCCGGTAGCAACAAATTTAACTTACGGTCAAACTTATGAATTCACTAAACCTTTAAATTACTAGTTTTCAACAAATTACATTAAATCAAGCTAGGGACTTTTAAATTCGATTTCGGGCATATACATGTGTCCCAAATCACAATACAGACTCACCGGGACCATCAAAATACTTGCTCGGGTTCGTTTATCCAAAACGTTGATCGTAGTCAACTCAAATGAGTTTTAAGGCAAAATTTTACCTTTTTATCAATTTTTCGTATAAACATTCTGCGAAAAAAGACACGGACTACGCACGCAAATCGAGGAAGGATAAACGGAGCTATTCAAGGTCTCAAACACTGAATGAAGGGTAAAACTATAGATGACCTATCGGGTCATCACATTCTCCACCTCTAAAACAAACGTTCGTCTTCGAACGAACGTAGAAAGGTCCCTGGATTGGTCAAAAGGTGTGGATATCTACTCTGCATGTCCGATCGGACTCCCACGTGGCTGCCTCGATCGGCTAATCTCTCCACTGCACTCGAACTGAAGGATAACTCTTAGACCTCAACTACCGGACCTGCCGGTCTAGAATAGCCACTGGCTCCTCCTTATAAGTCAAATCCTTGTCCAATTGGACTGAGCTGAAATCTAACACATGGGACGGATCACCGTGATACTTCCGGAGCATGGGCATATGGAACACAGGAAAGACTGTTGATAAACTAGGTGGAAATGTCAGTCTGTAGGCTATCTCACCCACTCTATCAACAATCTCAAAGGGTCTGATATGCCTAGGGCTCAACTTGCCCTTCTTTCCGAACCTCATCACACCCTTCATGGGTGAAACCCGGAGCAATACCCTCTATCCAATCATGAATGCAATATCACGAACTCTATGATCGGCATAACACTTCTACCTAGACTAAGCGGTGTGAAGTCAATCCTAAATAATCTTGATCTTATCCAAGGCATCCTGCACCAAATCGGTACCCAACAACCGAGCCTCTCCCAGCTCGAACCATCCAACTGGCGAACGGCACTGCCTCTCATATAATGCCTTATAGGGAGGCATCTGAATGCTCGACTGGTAGCTGTTGTTGTAGGCAAACTCCGCAAGCGGCAAGAACTAATTTCAAGAACCCCCAAATTCCATAACACAAGCACGAAGCATATCCTCCAAAATCTGAATAGTGCGTTCGGAATGTCTGTCCGTCTAGGGGTGAAATGTTGTACTCAACTCAACCCGTGTGCCTAACTCATGTTGTACGGCCCTCTAAAAGTGCAAGGTGAACTGCGTACCTCGATCAGAAATAATAGACGTGGGCACACCATGAAGACGGACGATCTCGCAAAATGTAGATCTCAGCTAACCGCTCTGAAGAATAGGTAACCGCCACTGGAATGAAATGTGCCGGCTTGGTCAACCTATCCACAATGAACCATACCGTATCAAACTTCTTCAGAGCCCGTGGAAGACCAACAACCAAATCCATAGTGATATGCTCCCACTTCCACTCAGGAATCTCTAGCCTCTGAAGCAAACCACCAAGCCTCTGACGCTCATACTTTACTTGTTGACAATTCAGACACCATGCTACATATGCCACTATATCCTTCTCCATCCTCCTCCACAAATAATGCTGCCGCATGTTCTGATACATCTTGGCGACACCCGAATGGATAGAGTACCAAGAATTGTGGGCCTCCTCAAGAATCAACGCACGAAACCCATCCACATTGGGAACAAAAATACAAACCTGCATCCTCAAAACCCCATTATCTCCAAATGTAACCTGCTTGGCACCACCATGCCGCACCGTGTCCATAAGGACAAGCAAATGGGGGTCATCATACTGATGCTCTCTGACGCGCTCATACATGGAAGACCGAGAGACTATTAAAGCTAGGACACGACTGGGCTCCGAAACATCTAACCTCACAAACCGATGGCCAAAGCCTGAACATCTGCTGCAAGCATCCTGTCACCAACTGGAATATACGCAAGGCTACCCATGCTCACAGCCTTTCTACTCAAGGCATCGGCCACCACATTGGCCTTCCCGGAATGATACAAAATGGTGATATCATAGTCTTTCTACAGCTCCAACCACCTCATCTGCCTCAAGTTGAGATCCTTTTGCTTGAAGAAATATTGAATACTCCGATGATCCGTGAATACCTCACACGATACGCTGTAAAGATAGTGCTTCCAAATCTTCAGCGCATGAACAATGGCTGCCAACTTTAAGTCATGAACATGATAATTCTTCTCATGAACCTTCAACTGCCGCAACACGTATGCAATCACCCTACCATCCTATATCAATATTGTACCGAGCCCAATATGGGATGCATCACAATACACCGTGTAGGATCCTGAACCTGTGGGCAACACCAACTTCGGTGTCGTAGTCAAAGCAGTCTTGAGCTTCTGAAATCTCAACTCACACTCATCCGACTATCTGAATAGGGCACCCTTCTAGGTCAATCTAGTCAATGGGGATGCTATGGATAAAAAAACCCTCCCCTAACCGGCGATAATAACCCGCCAAACCTAGGAAACTCCAGATCTCTGTAGCTAAAGTAGGTCTAGGCCATTTCTGGACTACCTCAATCTTCTTAGGATCCAACTTTATGCCCTCTGCTGATACAACATGCCCCAAAAAGGCAACTGAGTTTAACCAAAACTCACACTTTTGAAAACTTGACATATAACTGGCTATCTCTCAGAGTTTGAAGTACAATCCGAAGATAGTGCTCATGCTCCTCTTGACTGTATCATCAACGAATATGACCACAAAAGAATCCAAATAGAGCTTGAACACCCGATTCATCAAATCCATAAATGATGCTAGGACATTTATAAACCCAAATGAAATTACTAGGAACTCATAATGCCCATACGGCGTCCGAAAAGCCATCTTAGGCACATCGGATGCTCTAATCTTCAACTGATGGTAGCCATACCTCAAATAAATCCTTGAAAACATCTTGGCACCCTGAAGTTGATCAAATAAGTCAACAATCCTTGGCAACGGATACTTGTTCTCGATAGTGACCTTGTTCAACAACCGATAATCTATACGCATCCTCATCGACCCATCTTTCTTCGCGAATAACATGGGCGCACCCCAGGGCGAGACACTAGGTCTAATGAATCCCCTATAAAGCAAATGTTGCAACTGCTCCTTCAATTCCTTCAACTCCGGTGGGGCCGTACGGTATGGTGGAATAGAGATGGGTTGAATGCCCAGAGCTAAATCAATACAGAAGTCAATATCTCTGTCGGGTGGCATCCTCGTCAGATCTGTAGAAACACCTTTGGATACTCGTGCACAACAGGTACTGAATCAATGGAAGGAATCTCCGCACTCGAATCACGAACATAGGACAAATAAACTAGACACCCCTTCTCAACCATACATTGAGCCTTCACATAAGAGATAACCCTGCTGGTAGAATGGCTAGGAGTACCTCTCCAATCTGATCGAGGCAACCCTAGCATGGCTAAGGTCACCATCTTGGCATGACAATCCAATATAGCATGATAAGGTGACAGTCAATCCATACCCAAGACAATATCAAAACCAACGATATCAAGAAGTAGAATATCTACGCTAGACTCAAGACTCCTAATAGTAATCACACACGAGCGATAGACGTGATCAACAACAATAGAATCTCCCACAGGCATGGACACATACACAAGAGCACTCTAAGAATAACGAGGCACAGCCAGATATGACGCAAACACGTAGGAATAAGTAGAGCCCGGATCAAATAGAAATGAAGCATCTCTATGGCAAACTGGAACAATACTTGTGACAATGGTGTTAGATGACTCTGTCTCAGGCCTAGCTGGAAAAGCATAATATCGGGGCTGGGCCCCACACTCTGAACTACGTCTCTAGGACGACCTCTAGTTGGCTGGCCTCTACCTCTAACGACCTAACCTCCACCTCTAACTTCCTAACCTCCACCTCTGGCTGCCTGACCTCTGCCTCTAGCGGGCTGAGCGGGCGGTGGAGCAACCGGTGCCGGGACCATGGCACGAGAACTCTGTTGTGGTATGTCGCCCAACAATCTCGGACAGAACCTCTTGATGTGACTAGTACCTCCACCCACAAAATACCCATCCTGCTGCTGTGGGTGCTAAAGCGGAAGCTGAACCAAACGGGCCGGATAACCACAGTGATAGCTCTAAATCGAAGGTGCACTGATAGAAGCTGATGGTGCACTGTATGCAGGCTGTCCAGAATGAAGAACATAAGGACCACAACTCCTTGAAGCACTATGGGATGCATGAAACGTTGACTGAAATGGCCTTGGAGGATGGCCTCAACCAAAAGTGGCCCTGCCTCCAGATGAGGCACCCCTGAAGTTAGCAGAATGATAAGGCCTCTTATCAAACACCGGCCCCCTCTCCTAATCACGAATCATCTTGATCTGCCTAGCAATATATATAGCCCTTTGAAAAGTAATATCATCTCCAGTCTCCTTGGGCATCTGTAGCCTGATAGTGAAAGTGAGCCCATAAATGAATCTCCTCACTCTCTCCCTCTCAGTAGGGAGCAAGATAATGGCATGGTGAGCTAGGTCCACAAATCGAGTCTCGTACTGGGTAACAATCATACTACCCTGCTGAAGATGCTCAAACTGCCTGCGATAATCCTCTCTCAGAATGATAGGGATGAACTTATCTAGAAATAGCTATGAAAACTAATCCTAGGTAAGTGCAGGCGACCCAGCTGGTCTAGTAAACATATAATCTCTTTACCACTTCTTGGCGGAACAAGTCATCGAAAACACTACAAAATCGACCCTATTGGTCTCAACTATACCCATTTTCCCCAACACCTCGTGGCAGCATTCTAGATAATCATGTGGGTCCTCAGAAGGTGCACCACTGAAATGAACGATAAATAGCTTGGTAAACTTGTCCAACCTCAACAAAGCCTCAAAAGACATAGCATGCCTATCATTGGCCTGTGCTGCAACAACCGGCTAAACCACCCCAACTGGCGGGGCTACTGGAGTTTGATACTACGGAGCAGCCTGCCTCGGGGTGTGAGTAGTGGGAGACTGTGCTCCCCCCAACCCAAGAGTCGGTTGGTGCCATCGAGAACATACCGGTCTGGGCCGCACTCTCCATATTCCTACCAAATGGACTAGAGCATCTTAAAACACTGGAGTGGCTATGAACCCCTTCGGGACATGAGCTAGTCCGACGAGTAGTGTCTGAGCTAGAACCTCCTCTTTGTGATCAATCTGAGGCTCCACTGTAGGTGCTGCTACTCGAGCTCTAAGCTGAGCTTTGCCTCTGCCTTGGCCTCTACCCCTAGTAGTAGCTTCCACAGGGGTCTCCGGCTCCTGTCCAGCTGTAGATGCAGTGCGTGTTCTCTCCATCTCTGAGTGAACAGTAGAATGGTTCAATCATCAATGATATAATAAAATTGCACAATAGAGAAAGAAAGGAGTGAAATTGTTCCTGAACTTCATAGCCTCTGGAAGATAAATATAGACATCTCTGTACTGATCCTCCAGACTCTACTAAGCTTGCTCATGACTCGTGAGACCTAGGCAACATAGTGTTGTGATACCAACTTGTCACGACCCGAAATTCCCACCTTCGGGACTGTGATGGCGCCTAACATTTCACTTGCTAGGTAAGACAATGTTAGAATAGTTTCTAGCCGTTTTTAAGGTAGAAAGGACTTCAGGGTTGTGAATTTCGAGCAATTGTACCTCAAGTCTCCGTCAGGCAATCAATCTGAGCAATCTATTGACCGCCGCTAAGACCGACTCCAAAACCTGCTCAAGAAGTGCAGAGTGTAGTATGAGTATGTACTTTGTAAGTGTCGAGCCTAACCTCGACGAAGTAGTGATAAGGTTAAGGCGGGTCACATACAATAACCTGTACGCAGTATAATAATAGTAACAGGAAAGGAACACAGAAAAAGTAAGACAATTAACTTATGAAAATAAACTCAATCCTCAAAATCAGTAAAACTAGAAACACCAGTCCTCAAAATCTTGTACAAAAACACTGAAAGCTAACACAATGTGACAATGAATACAAAACACAAATCCGTTGCTGCGCACAACCTGATCCCACCTGGTACAAACATAATCCTCCCTTATTTCACCATATCAAAACAGCAT
The DNA here is from genome assembly GCF_001879085.1 of Nicotiana attenuata. Taxonomy (NCBI): domain Eukaryota; kingdom Viridiplantae; phylum Streptophyta; class Magnoliopsida; order Solanales; family Solanaceae; genus Nicotiana; species Nicotiana attenuata. Next base: position 25,368,778 of record NC_031998.1, read on the forward strand.
ATAATATTCGTTGCGGCGTGCAACCCGATCCATAAACAAAATCAATAAATGTAATCAATTCAATAAATTAATTCACAAGAATCTCTACGATTAAAAAATCCATAGACCAAATCAAGGAACGCTACAATTAATACAAAGCAACAAGACAAGCCAAATATATGACGATTAAAGTGTACAAATAAGACAATTAAGGAAAGTAGCAATTAATCCTGGAAGCATGGAAGAAACGAACATTTTAATACGAGAGTAATAAGTGATAAGTAGCAAGTTAAGGCATAGGAAGTAACTAAAGTATGTAACAGTTAGGATATGGAACAAAATAACTAATGAATTACGGGCAAGCATGGAAATAATTATTTTGACAGCGTATATACACTCGTCACCTTGCATATACGCCACTACACATGAAATTCACATAACACATAGCTCAAGGATTCCTATTCCCTCAAATCAAGGTTAGACCCAACACTTACCTCGCTCCGCAAGCAAATCAAAACTCAACCGGGGCCTTTCCTCTAAAATCCGCCTCCAAACCAATCGAATCTAACCGAAATTGGCTCAATAACATCAAACAGTGCTAGGGAAGTAATTTACAATACATAAAGTTACGATCTTTACACTTTTCCCAAAAAGTCAACAAAAGTCAACCCCGGGCCCGCTTGGTCAAAACCAGAGATTCGGATAAAAACTCAATACCCATTCACCCCCGAGCCCGATTATGTAATTAGTTTCGAAATTCGACCCTCAATTTGAGGTCTAAATCTCAATTTTACAAAAACTCCCAATTCTACCCAAATCCCTAATTTTCTACCATGAATGAGCATAAATAAAGGTTAGAAATCAATGGGTATTGATGGAAAATGGAAGAAAACAAGTTAAAGTATATAACCTATGAAATGGTGATGAAATTTTTCTTCAAAATCGCCTCTAGGCTGAGCTCTAATGAGAAGATGGTGAAAAATAGGTGAAATCCCGTCTTTGGGATATTTAATTGACTGAGCATCAGGCCTTCTTCGCGTTCGTGAAGGGCTTGACGCATTCGCGAAGCACAGCAGCCAGAATGGCCTATGCGTTCGTGGTGTTCCTTATGCGTTCGCGAAGGCTTCTCCCCCCAGGCCTTCGTGTGTGCGAGCCAGGGCTCGCGTTCGTGTAGAGTTACAGCGATGCACCCTTCCAGGTCTCCTCAACCCTACGCATTCGCGAGAGGCTGCCAGCATTCGCGAAGGGAAAACACCCAAAGCTTCGCGTTTGCGACCTAGCCATCGTGTTTGCGATAAAGGAATTCGTGCCCTGTCCTAGTTCCCATTCGCGATTGCGAGAGTAGCTTCGCGTTCGAGAAGTACAATTGCAACAGACATCAGATCTCTTTTATCATGAGAGGATAAAAGACCTTGGTCACACCGACCAAAGTCATTTTAGTTCAGACCAAGCCCTAAATCCTCTCTTTTGTTCTCTTCTTTTTCATCTAAATCCTTCATAGTAGACGCTAAACAACCAGCTCCAACACCTCCCCTCAAGTTAGAGGGGGGAGTAGCCACACCCAACTTGCCAATAATGGAACTATGTGCCGACCCAGCTAAGGGTTTGGTGAATATGTCCTCAATGTGAGATCTGGACAGGATATAAGAGAGTGAGATGATTCAGGCCAAAAAGTGATGCCGCACAAAGTGGCAATCCAACTCCACGTGCTTGGTACGCTCGTAGAAGACCGAATTTCTTGTGATGTGAATAGCCGCCTAACTATCGGAGAAGAGATTTACCGGCATTGACAGGGAAATAGACAGATCGCCTAATAAACGGACCAACCAGGTAAATTTTGCCGCAACTTTTTTCATTGAGTGATACTCTGCTTCAGCAGACGAAAGAGAGACTGAAGTTTGCTTCTTTGATTTCCAGAAAATAGGGGTACCTCCCAGGCTGATGAAGAATCCATTAATGGATTTGCGATATTGAGGACAAGATCCCCAATCGGAATCACAGAATGCGAGCAGTTGATAATCAGGCCTTGAATTTAGAAAAAGTCCTAAACCAGGATCTTTGAGGAGATACTTAAGGCAGTGAAAGGCCGCATCTAGATGAGGCTGGCGAGGCATTTGCATGAATTGACTGAGGTGTTGCACAGCAAAGGAGAGGTGTGGTCGAGTATGTGTGAGGAAATTTAATTTCCCTAAAATCAACTATAACAGGTGGGGTCTTAAAGCAAAGTACCCTGGTGTGGTCGAAGCTTTTGAGTGGGATTTAATGGAGAAGATGTTGGTCGCATTTACATGCAATCAAACTCAAACAAGAGGTCTAAGGTATAACATTTTTGAGTCAAAATGATTCCTTGTTTTTCTGTGATAATTTCAAACCCTAAAAAATAGTGTGCATCCCCCAGATCCTTGATTTTGAACTCAGATTAAGAAAGAATTTAAGGTCTTCCTGCTCACTAAAGTCATCCCCAGTGATTTGGATGTCATCAACGTAGACTGCAACTATGGTAGTTCTGCCTGCTGATTTCTTAGAAAATAGTGAATAGTCATTTAAGGAATGTGAATACCCTTTGAAATTGAGGGCTGTAGTGAGCCTAGAATACCATTGTCTTGAGGCTTGCCGCAGTCCGTATAGATATTTTTTGAAAGACAAACATGATTGGGTGAAGGTGGTGATATTCCTGATGGGAATTTCATGAACACCTCTTCCTGCAAATCTCCATGTAGGAAGGCATTGTTCACATCTAGTTGTGACACTTTCCATCATTTCTTTACTGTAATAGCAAGTAGACATCTGATTGTTGTCATTTTGACAACTAGAGAGAAGGTTTCAGTGAAGTCTATGCCTTCTATTTGTGTGTCTCCCCTGATATACGTGTTTTAAACCTTTACAAAGAACCATCTGATTTGTATACTCTAGAAACCCACTTACAGGGAAGAGTTTTCTTCCCAGTAGGTAAAGTTACTACTTCCCATGTTTTGTTCAATTCAAGAGCTTCCAATTCCTTAGCCATAGCCTCTTGTCAACCTAGATGCAACATAGCCTGAGAATAGGAAGTAGGTTCTGTAAGGTAAGAAGTGGAATTAATCAAGGATTGGTTGGCAAATGAAAGAGTTGTGAAGGGTAACACATTAGGTTGAATTGGTGCCATGAAATAAGAGTTAGTTAAATCAACAAGAAAGACTGAGTTGCATACATAGTCTTGTAGGTATGCAGGTGTGTTGTGTGTTATGGTGGACTTCCTGATTTCTGAAAGTGCTATGGGCAAAGGGGAATGAGCAAATGATCTTGAATGAGAAGTATAGGTTGACTGAGGTGTACTAGAGATGTTTTGGTTGATGAATTGGGATGGTGATTGGGAGTTTTCCCTAGATGTCATGGGATCATGTTGGTCACGGTCTGATAGAAAGCTTTGGTCTGAGGTTGAGGGAATAGGAAAAATAGGGGCTGGAATTAGATTAGTAGAGGCAAAAGGGTATTGATCTTCATAGAATTGTACATCCCTGGATACTGTCATTCTTTTTGTATCTAGGTCTAGAATCTTATATCCTTTTGGCCCCAAGGAATATCTCAGAAACACACAAGGCTTTGCCCTTGGGTCAAATTTTTCTCTCTCAGCAGATAAAGTAGACACATAGCAAAGACAACCAAAACACTTGAATGAATCATAGGAGGGTTGTTGCTTGAATAAAACATATTAGGGTAAGATTCCTTTGAGTACCTTAGAAGGCAGCCTGTTAACCAAATATGTAGCAGTTAGCACATATTCTCCCCATTAAATCAGAGGAAGCTTAGACTGAAATAGCAGAGACCTTTCAATTTTCAAAAGGTGTCTATACTTCCTCTCAACAACTCCATTTTGTTGAGGTGATGCCACACATAATGTTTGGTGTATTATTCCATGTGAAGCAAGAAAGCTGCCTCTTGAGAACCTTTCCCAAGCTCAAAGGCATTGTTTGTTCTTAATTTTTGCACTTTCACCCCAAATTGTCTTTCCACCATTGTGAAGAAGTTTTTGAAAAAATCAAAATCATTGCTTTGGGTACTCATAAGAAAAGTCCAAGCTCCTCTACTATAATCATCCACAATAGTTATGAACTACTTAAAACCATTGTAAGTAGCTACTTTGTAGGGTTCCCAAACATCAGCATGAATTAACTCAAAACTTTTTGCTTTAATTTGACTTAAAGTAAAGGGTATTCTTGTTTGTCTAGCTTTAGGATAGATGTCACAGAAATAATTAGATTTAGAAGGTAAAGAAATAAAACTAAGATGTTTCATTGATGAAAAAGGCAAATACCCCAATCTAACATGCCAAAGGCTTACATCTGAAACTACATTTTCAGAGAAAGGAAAAGAAACGGATAACTGACTAAAGACATTTTGATTTGAAAATGAACTTGGCTCTACTTCTGTGTTATTTATAACTTGAATTGGCTCCAAGAGGTAAGTCCTTCCCTAGCTTCACCAAAAACTTGTACCTTCTTCACTAAAGGGGCCTGCAAAAATAGTAACTAGAAGTGAAAAAGAGAATTGACTAAAACTGTAAACAGAACATGTTAACAGATAATAGATTGCATCTGAAACTAGGCACATGTAATATATTTTCCAGAATGAAATCAGGTAGAATAGATATCCTTCCTACATGAGTGACTGTGACTTTGAAAGAATTAAGTAAGTTTATACTTAAGGGGATCGGCAGGGTTGTTAAAAAAATAAAGGCATTTGAGTCAAAATACAAGTGCTTAGAGGCTCCAGAATCAATAATCCATGTACTAGAGTTAAAAATTGAAAAATAAGTTCCAGAATATCTTGCAATAGTACCGGCAACAACATTGTCAATGATTTCTACTCCTGGATTTCCTGAATCTGCAACCTTAACCTGCTTAATTAGTTATAGCTATTTAAAAAATTGATCTTGTGATAGGTGTTGATTCAACACTTCACTCTGACCAGTATTGTTTTGTTTTGTTTGTTCCATTTGAAATGATCCATTGCCTCTGACTTGCATTTGATTACCCTTTTTGAACTTAAAGTCTTCTGGAAATCCTATTATTCTGTAGCAATCATCAACATTGTGTCCAACTTTCTTGCAATGACTGCAGGATACATTAGGATTAAACTTGGTTTCCGTTCCTTTGAAAGTTTAATTCCTCTGAATGGAATTGTTAGTTCCCTTTTGCACGTTTTTTCCAAACTTTGGATACTGTGCATTCCCTCTTTGTGCATGCCTTCCTCTTCTTTCTGCAAAATTGTTTTGGTTTGTGACCATGAAAGCTGAGGAATCGGGATAGATGAGTGGATTGGCAAAGATCTCTTTCTAGCTTTCATCTTGTAACACAAGAGAGTATGCATAATTGGTTCTTGGCAAAGGATTCATCATGAGGATGTTTTCTCTTGCCTGTCCATAACTGTCATTCAAACCCATAAGAAATTGAATGAGTCTTTCATCATCTAGTGACTTTTCTAATCTTTGCTTTCCTTCACACACACACACAAGCAACTGCACTTCACATCAGAATTTAGTGAATCCAACTCATCCCATAGTCGTTTGAGTTTTGTGAAATAGCTTGCTACGTCACTTGTTCCTTGAACTAATCTTTGCAATTCTTTCCTCAGGTGATAGAGCTTAGCTCCATTTGGCTGGCTAAATCTGTGCTCCAAACTGATCCCGAGGTCCTTAGCAGATTTTGAGTAGATGACACTATCCCCTATGTCCTTGGATAGTGAGTTGAGAAACCAAGATGTCACCATGTCATTACATCTGCTCCATGTCTGGAAATCCTTTGAACCAACAGCTGATGCTGGGCAAGCACCATTTATGAAGCCTATCTTGTTCTTGGCTGATTGTGCTATGAGCACTGACCTTTTCCAACCTTGAAAACCTCTAACATCAAAGGCAGTGTTGACAAGTAACATCCTTGGTGTATCATAGGATTGAAGAAAGTAAGCATGATTGGAACTGATAATTGATATCCCACCAGTGGTGGTTTTGGTGATTGTTGCTTTAGTGTTATCAGGCATGGTCTAAGATTCACATAGAGGAATAAAGGAGATGATGATGGATTTATCTTTATTGCTCTGATACCATGGAAGAATACTGTAGAGAAAGCAGTGGAGAATTTTTTGTGTATTTCATTTACCAACTTTACATGTATTTATACAGATAAAAAAAATCAAAAGTTGTTTAGCTACTGTACATGTGTACTATTTCTATTTGTGTATTCCTAACTAGCCATCTTATATGCAAGAATATAAAAACAAATATGTATGTATTGTCACGTGCTCACATGCACAAAGAATAATTTAGAATGGGTATCCTAAGTTGACAATTGTGCCTAATCAATAATGATGATTAAGTGAATCCATATATGATGAGCATTTGAGATTAAAAGTCTTCCTCTGTATTGGACGGCTCAGATCTCTTATATCATGAGAGGATAAAAAACTTTGGTCACACCGACCAAATTCATTCTCGTTCAGACCAAGCCCTAAATCCTCTCTCTTGTTCTCTTCTTTTTCATGTAAATCCTCCATAGTAGACGTTGAACAACCAGCTCCAACAAGTACATTAAGGTATCATTATGAAAGGATCTAGTGGGAAGTGGTGACTTCAAGTAATACCTTTCTGTTTGATCCATTTGCTTGTGAATGTTCACAAATATACTAGAATTACTGATATTTGGCTTAAAGTATATATATTTATATGTATACCGTCTCAAATTTTACTCGTGTTTCGTGGATTTCGGATGTGAAATGTATTGATTTATGCTTATTCATGGTGTTTTTATATGTAGGAATCATACGGAGTCAATAGGGGGAGAAAGGTGCGATATTAGAGCCAAAATGGAGCAAAACGAAAAAGTGGGACAGTGTAGCGCCACACGTAGCATGGGTCGCTACCTGTGGCCTTGTTTCCAGAAAGCTTATTTTTCCAGCGCCAGGGCTAACGCCCCACGCTACCCCTGGTGCTGGTGACGGGAAACATCTCCTACTTCGCTCAGGATAAGGTTATTTCGGCACAAGACCCCCCCTAACTCGTATAAAAGTAAGTCTAAACCTAATTTGGAGGATATCTAATACACTTAGAAGGAGAATTCACGGGGGAGAACACAAACCATGCTTGGATGAGACTTCTAACTAGTTTTTCGTCTCTTGTCTCCCTTTAACTTTATAGTTATTAGTTCTAGAGTTTTGGGTGCTACATGAACGTTGTAGTTTGAAGCTTGAATTGTTCTTAATATTTTATCATTTTTGTTTATTTATTCAATCTAGCTTGTGCTTAATCATTTGATTTCTTGATCACCAATTTAATACTATCTACGAATCTAGGATTGAACACGAGAGAGGGAATTTTAGATTGCATATAAGATTGAGTAGAGCAATATCTTGAACTGGAGCATCGGGAATAGATTTGCGGTTAGGATAGGGATATACTTAATCGCCTTGCTTGGTTATTATACGGGAATTATTAATGCATCCTGGTTAATGCTAATTCCATTAGAATATAGGCGTTAGGTTAGCTTGAATAGATGAGTAGTACTTCGGGAGAAGGCTATGAGTAATATTAACTCTGTCAATCAATAAACTAAATAAATTAATTAGACAATTTAGGTAAAAAACTTAACGGGATTGTTTGTTAACCCATAGCTCTAGAATATTGCCTCTCATTGAATTCGTCTCTAATATTCGCCAAATTGTTTCCTTTAATCTTTTAGTTTGCTACTCTAGATTAGTTGTAGTTAATAATCTTTAGAAAATCGCTTGAATAGATTAATTGTCTTAGTTTAATTTAGTATATAGTTAATCACAAGTCCTGTGGTACGATATCTGGACTTAGAATTCTAAATTACTTGTACGACCACGATTACTTGCGTGTGCGTTTGGGAGCAACAAGTTTTTGGCGCCGTTGCCGGGGACTTTAAAATTGAGACTCTTGATAGATTAGACTTTTACTTTTTTTTTCTATTCAAGTTTTTAATTTTTGTTTAGTGTAGTTAGTATTATATTTTTTGTTACATGGCATCTTGGAATGAGAACTGGTTGAATATTGTTTATTCTTATTTTGGTGATCCATGTCCATATTGTGGAGGACCACACTTGTGGCAAAATTGTGAATCTCAATCATATGAGTGGAATTTTTGTAATATGTATGGTTGTCAAGGTGGCCATTGGGATTGTTGTCCTAATTTATTTTACCCTTATCTGAGCCCTTATTATGATATTTCTTATAATGTTTATGAGTTTTATAGGAGCAATGAAGTGGAGGATGTGAAATGTGTTGCTTGTATTATGGACATGATGAGGCAAGTAGCCGAGCAACAATATGAAAATCAAAAGGCTATACAAAGAATTATTGCAACAATCATGAGAATGAAGGTCGAGACGGAAGAATTGTCTAAAGAGAGCGAGTACCCTCCAGAAGAAAATTTTTAAGAAGCAGATATAGTGAGCTAATCTTGGCTAGAGGAACAAGCTCAGCTAATAAAATTTCACGAGTCTCTTTGTGATGGTCTTTCAAATACGCAGAACAACTGATAGAAGGAAGAACTGAGCTTAGGCAAGAGATAGACCAATTTAACTCAGATATCCATGACCTGCAGGCTCCTGATCTTCGCGCTTTCGACCTCCAACGAGTACGCATATCACAGAATGTCTCAGTGGGTTTCTCTTGAGATTNGAGGATGTCAAAAGTGAAGCGATTCTAGAGTTGGAGCGCATTAGACCTCACTCTAACCATTTTTCAACATTGTGCGTGGTTCGTGACACGAGAATTCATCCATTCGAGCCTATGGAGGAGTCAATGAATGGGGAACAAAGTGCATATATTCTGAAATTTGTGATGCCAAGGAGACAAATGACATCCCTCACTTAAGGGTCAAGAAGTGCAAGATGTGATATCTATTGCTTGGTTCCTTTATGTTCACACCACCGCCTAAAGAACGTGATAGAAAAATTGATGCGAAATTAGGGGTGCAATTCATATCCTCAAAGTGGAAGGAAAAGTGGTAAAAGTGATGGCGTCGTGCCACGACTATAAATAAGGTGCTTGTTGGGAGGCAACCCAATTCTGCTATTTCTTTTTATTTTGTTTATTTTTTATATTTTATTTTTTATTGTATTGTTTTTGTAGTGCTGTTTTGTGTTTTATATATAGGAGTAGGAGCATGGAGTCAAAGCCATTAGGCATGTGCAAAAGCGATGGTTGGAACTAAGTGTGGGGTACCCGCACAAAGGATCATCTCTGGGAGAAGCATGAGTATCCCGTGAGCTGCTAATGATTTTCCGTGCCATCCTAGCTTAATTGTAGTATTCTTTCTTAGTATAGTAATTTGTGTAATAAAAAAATTTAAAAAAATGAAAAGAAAAAAAAATCAGAAAATTTTGGTTTTTTTCCGACGATGGATTTTGTGGACAGTTTTCTTGAGGAATTAAAGTCCGATTAAAAAACACCAAAAAGATTTCTTTAGGATAGTTAGGTAGTATCCCTTGGTTTTTCTTTAGGCACCGGTTCTTTTCCAAGGGTGTAGCTCGAACTAGGTACTTTATTTTTTTTAGGAGTAGGTTAGGAAGAAACTGAGTTGCTGTGAGATACCTGTTGACGTGTTTGGTGCTGGCATATTAGCTATGGCATGCGCTCTATCTTCCCGTACATTTGATTTGAATTGTGTTGCCCGAGTAAAATAAATAGCCTACTCTGTGATGCCTTTTCTCGGTTGTTTGACTTGTATGCCACATAGTGCAATATTGCTTAAATTTTCTCAATTATTTGTGCTTGCTTGACTTGAGAGTTGGAAAGAACCGTCTTGATTGAGTCATGTGCAATGTGTGAGTGAGGAATTGTGATTCTCTGTGCTATCCTGTGTAGTCTAGAACTTGCCACATATGTTAATCGAAGCGAAATTGTTAAGTTGTGCTTATCTAGGAGATGACAAAGGCTTTCTTGCTTGATCATAGATGTGCTTGTCACTTGAAAATAAAAAAAAATTCGTTGCTAGCCCCTTTGAGCCTATAGACCTTTTCCTTGGCACCCACATTACAAGTCGTACCCTCTTTGATCTTAATTTGAGATTGTTGAACCCTTACCTCCTAAGGCACATAGTCTCTAAAAGAAGTAAGGTGAGAGATTGGGGAGTAAATGTCACGACCCTAAAACGGACCTGGTCGTGATGGCGCCTATTGTGAAACTAGGCCAGCCGACACAAACCCCAAAACCAACCAAACAATTATAATAAGTCATTTAAAAGTCATTAATAAGCTGAAATCCCAAAATGTAAGGTAGAATAGAACAGTGCGGAAACTAAACACAGCCCGACATCGGGTTGTCACCAGTTATGAGCAACTACAACTCGTCTAGAAATATGAAAAGACAACATAGTCTGAAACAAAGCTAATACAAAGCGGGATAAAGATAGGAAGGAGAAGCACTGGGCTGCGAACACCAAGCAACTACCTAGTCAACTCCGAAAGCCTGCTGGAAGACAAATCAGCACTCGCTAGCGTGACCCGATACTCCTGGATCTGCACACAGGGTGCAGGGAGTAATGTGAGTATGCCAACTCAGTAAGTAATAGTAAGAAAACACGTACCCCACAGCATAACGCTACATCAAAACAATATAAGTCCAGAACAATGCAGTAAAGTAGTAAAACTCGTAAAACATCTCAGTTCAGTAAAACCATTTTAAAACACTTTTCAACAGTTTCAAACGAGTGATAAAAGCGTTGAGTAAAAGTACAGAAACGTAAAACAGCCCCTCGGGAAAAATGTGTACCATAACCGCCCTTCGGGCAAAATATCAATAGAACCAGCCCATCGGGCTATCTCACAATCACTCGTAATCAGCCCCTCGGGCAATAACATGAAACAACAACAGCCCCTCTGGCAACATCACATCTCACACTGGGTACCCGCGCTCACTAGGGGTGTACAAACTCCTGGAGGGGCTCCTACAGCCCAAGCGCTATAACAAGCCATCTCATGGCATAATCAAAAAGGCCCTCGGCCTTATAACAATCACAAGCCACCTCGTGGTATAATAAATCAGGCCCTCGGCCTTTGATATATCACAAATCAGTACCACATGCTGCGGCACGTAGCCCGATCCCATGATATCCTCACAACACAGGCCCTCGGCCTCACTCAGTCAGATCTCACTCAAGCCCCTCGGGCTGACAGTAAAACAAGTACTCGGCTCAAAATATCATTTATGAAATCAAAAGGAGTGAATAAAATCGAGTTATGAAAACAGTAAGAAAATAGCATGACTGAGTGTAAATATCAAACCGAAAACAATAAGGAAAACAGTAGTAAAAGCCCCTAAGTTCCAAACAATCGTCACAAGTCCCAGACACGGCATTTAGCCCCAAACATAGTAGTATTTTCCAAAACACAATAATATTAAACAGTTTTTAATTAAATACGCGACTTAATAGCAGTACGGGATGGATCAAGTCACAATCCCCAACGGTGCACGACCCCACGCTCGTCATCTAGCATGTGCGTCACCTCAAAATAGCACCACGATGTGAAATCCGGGGTTTCATACCCTCGGGACAACATTTACGATCATTACATACCTCAATCCGGTCCAAATTCTAGCCCGCGATGCCCTTGCCTCTCGAATCGGCCTCAACTCGCGTCGAATCTACCCAAAATCAGAATCATAACATTAGAATATGCTAAGGGAACGAAGCCCATGCGAAAATAATCAAATTGCATCAAGAAACCCGAAATTGGCCAAACCCGAAATCGGACAAACCCGACCCCGGGCCCACGTCTCCGAATCCGACAAAATAAAATCAATAGAATCATTATCCTCCCACGAGTTCATACATACCAAATTTACCAAAATCCATCCACAAATGACCCCTCAAATCCCTAATTTTAGGTCTCCAATTCCCAAGCCCTAAACCCCCAATTCTGCTACTGATTTTCCATAGATTTCAAGCTTACAATGTTAAAAAATCATCATAGAAACAAGTTTAGGGTCCAAAAACCTTACCTCCACAAAATCCTCTTGGATTCCCTCTTCAATTTGCTCTCCCAAGCTTTCTCCCGTATGAAATATGGTGAAAAAACCACTCAAAATCGCGAAGGGCCAAATATATATGTTCTGCCCAGCTAAATCGCTTCTGCGGTAGAAATCTCGCACCTGCGAACCCGCACCTACAGTCCCAGGTGCGCATCTGCGGAATCCACTTATCCGCTCAAGGACCGCACCTGCGATCAAAATCCCGCACCTGCGCTATCGCAGGTGCGCTCCAACACACGCATCTGCGGTTCCAGCTCCTCATGCCCATTTCTGCATCTGCGTACCCCTTGGTGCTTCTACGGGCCCGCACCTGCGGTCCCCAAGCCGCAGGTGCGGTTATGACAGATTTTCAGCAGCTTCAGCTGCAATTTCCAACTCCAAACTTCCCGTCAACCATCCGAAATCACCCCGAAGCCCACAGGGACCTCAACCAAAAGTACGAACAAGTCATATACCACTATCCAAACTTATACCAATATTTGAAACACCTAAAACAACATCGAATCAACCAAATAACATTGGATTTAAGCCTAAGGTTCCAAAAACTTCCGAATTCCGCTTTTGATCAAAGAGTCTATCAAACCTCGTCCGAATGACCTGAAATTTTGCACACACGTCAAAAATGACACAACGGACCTACTCCAACTTCTGGAATTCCATTTCGACCCCTATATCAGAATCTCCGCTACCAACCAGAAAACGCCAAAATTCCAATTTCGCCAATTCAAGCCTAAATCTACCCTGGACCTCCAAAACACATTCCGATCACGCTCCTAAGTCCCAAATCACATCATGAAGATATTCGAACCATCATAATTCACATTCGAGACCTATTTAACATAAGTCAACATCCGGTTGACTTTTCCAACTTAAGCTTACCGAAAAGAGACTCAGTGTCTCAAACCTTTCCAAAATCATTCCGAATTCGAACCGACCAATCCGATACCATATAACACAGATGAACCAAGAATAAAGAAGAAAAAAAAGGGGAAAACGGAGCAGTAACTCATGAAATAACCGGCCGGGTCGTTAAAGTAATTTTCATGTAGAACTATGGAAGGTCCCTTAAGGTGCACTAAAGTTGTGGAAAAAAAAGTCACTAGCCTATGAACCTTAATGTATGGAGCATACAACAACAACAACAATAATATACCCAGTATTATCCCACGTAGTGGGGTCTGGGGAGGATAGTGTGTACGCAGAAATTACCCCTACCTTGTGAGGATAGAGAGGCTGTTTCCAATAGACCCTCGGCTTAGAAAAACATAAACACCACATTAATGAAAGTATAGACAATAAGGGACAGTACCAAAAATCCATATAAACGCAGAATTAAAACAAAAAGACAGTAAGGTGATCAACAATGAAGGATACAATGGTTAGTCATAAAAACCTACTACCGACAGAAAGCGAGACTATGTGCAAATACTACTGTTATGAACACTCTAGACTACCTACTCTACTACCCTAATCCTCGACCTCCATATCTTCCTATCAAGGGTCATGTCCTCGGTCAACTAAAGCTGCGACATGTCTTGCCTAATCACCTCTCCCCACCTCTTTTTTGGCCTACCTCTACCTCTCTGTAGGCCCTCCAATGTCAACCTCTCACACCTCCTCACCGGGGCATCTGTGCTCCTCCTCCCCACATGACCAAACCACCTAAGTCGCGCTTCACGCATATTGTCCTCAATAGGGGCCACACCCACCTTATCGCGAATAACCTCATTTATAATCCTATCTAATCTGGTGTGCCCGCCCATCTATCTCAACATCCTCATCTCTGCTACCTTCATCTTCTGGACATGAGTGAACTTGAGTGGTCAACACTCAGCCTCATACAACATCGTTGGTCTAACCACTCTGTAGAACTTACCCTTAAGTTTCGGTGGAACTTTAATGTATGGAGTGTGTGTAGAAAAAAAAGAGAAAAAGAAAAAAATTGCAATAAGGAAAAAGAATAGTTCAAATAATGTAGAAAAAACACACATCTCCTAATCCGACTAATTCGTACTAGTGGAAATATATAGGTGTTTAATTGAAAAGAGGGCTATGTTATATATAGTGTATGACGAGTGAATTGGTTGAGAAGATTATGTGCTCGATTTTTGAGTGTAGTGTATTAAGATGCTTAGGAGGGTTAATCACTATTCCTAAATGTATCCTACCCTTCCCTTAGCCTGCATTACAACCTTAAAGTCCTAATTGATCCTAGATTTTGCTAGCTTAGATTAGTAGAGATGTACACTACGGGCAAGCTTATGGTACGACTACGGGATGCACATGAATTCTTTGTGAGAGTGAGCATATTTTGTTCAATTGTGTGATGTCCTTAAATTATATTTAAAGGCATATTTGAATGTGTGGACTACTTTATATTCACTCTTTTATTTGTTGATGAGGGCACATGATCTCATGAAGAATTAGTAATATTGTAAACTTCTCTTGTTGGGTGAGTGCGCGAGTGAGGGTGCTTAGTGGTAACGAGTCGGCTCTTGAGGTAGGGTGGTTACTGATAGGTTGTCTGAATTGACTGAATTGAAATGATACACTTGGGAATGTTTAAAATGGGAAGAATGTGAATTTTGTATGTTCATGCTTGATTGCCGGTATCGATCATAGTCAAGGGTAACGTGTATGGTTAAAAAAATTAAAGTGCTCCTCTCTAATTCAGATGTGTACTTTGTTGAGGTGTAGTTGTTAGTCCCGTTGCTTGAGGGGGAGCAAGAGTTTACGTGTGGAGTATTGATATTTGGCTTAAAGTATATATGTGTGTGTGTGTGTGTGTGTGTGTGTGTCATCTCATATTTTACTCGTGTTTCGTGGATTTCGGATGTAAAATATATTGATTTATGCTTATTCGTGGTATTTTTATATGTACAAATCATCCAGAGGAAATAGGGGGCAAAAGGTGCGAGATTAGAGCCAAAATAGAGCAAAACGAAAAAGTGGGACAGTGTAGCGCCACAAGTAGCATGGGGCGCTAACTGTGGCCCTGTTTCCAGAAAGCTTATTTTTCCAGTGCCAGGGCTAGCACCCATGCTACCTGGGCGCTGGTGATGGAAAACATCTCCTACTTGACTCGTGACAAGGTTATTTCGACCCAAGACCTCCCCAACTCGTATAAAAGCAAGTATAAACCTAATTTGGAGGATATCTAACACACTTTGAAGGAGAATTCATGGGGGGGGGGGGGACACAAACCACGCTTGGACGATGCTTCTAACTAATTTTTCTTCTCTTCTCTTGCTTTAAGTTTATAGTTATTAGTTCTAGAGTTTTGGATGCTACATGAACGTTGTGGTTTGAAGCTTGAATTGTTCTTATTATTTTATCACATTCATTTGTTTATTCAATCTAGCTTGCGCTTAATTATTTGATTGCTTGATCACCAATTGAATACTATCTGTGAATCTAGGATTGAACTCGGGAGAGGAAATTTTAGATTGCATATAAGATTGAGTAGAGCAAGATCTGGAACTCAAGCATCGGGAACGTATTTGCGGTTAAGATAGGGATATACCTAATCGTCTTGCTTGGTTATTATACGGGAATTATTAATGCGTTCTTGTTAATCCTAATTCCACATAAATATAGGCGTTAGGTTAGCTTGAATAGGCGAGTAGTACTTCGGGAGAAGGCTACGAGTAATATTAACCCTGTCAATCAATAAACTAGATAAATTAATTAGACAATTTAGGTAAAAAACTCAACGGGATTGTTAGCTAACCCATAGCTCTAGAATATTGCCTCTCATTGAATTCGTCTCTAATATTCGCTAAATTGTTTCCTTTAATCTCTTAGTTTGCTACTCTAGATTAGTTGTAGTTAATAATCTTTAGAAAATCGCTTGAATAGATTAATTGTGTTAGTTTAATTTAGCAAATAGTTAATCACAAGTCCATGTGGTTACAATATCTGGACTTACAATCCTATATTATTTGTACGACCACGCATACTTGCGTGTGGGTTTGGGAGCAACCATTACTAACCATTTGACCACTTAATTACTTATGCTTACATTAAGTTGGTATTGTTACTTAGTAGTAGTACTAGTACTTTTGGTTCCACCAGTACGTGTGATGTAGTAGCAAACTCTACTAGTTTTAGTTGTACTAATCAGATGCATTACATGCATCCATCAAAGCAGCACAAGTGGAGGCTCCCTGTAAACTCTTTTCAAGACCTCCAAATTTTGTCTTAACTTCCTACCATCAAGATCAAGCAAGACTGCTGCGTAGAAGACTATGTAAATCATCCTCTAAGTTAGTTAGTAGTAGTACAAGTACTTTTGGTTCCACCAGTACGTGTGATGTAGTAGCAAACTCTACTAGTTTTAGCTGTACTAATCAAATGCATTACATGCATCCATAAAACACTTATGTACCTCTTTAGTTATCTATAATATGCATATCTTTCCAACCAAAAAAAAAGTTGGTATTGTTACTTTACAGGTGTAACATATTTCCCGCATAAAGGGATCAAATACACAGTATTTTAACAAACTGAAGGTTAAATATTCAGAGTCAAATATTACAAGGACCAAAATTTATCAATAGTTGAGGGGCCTAAATTGTTATTATTCCTAAATATAATATTCACTTTTTACTGTTCTTAGTATCCTTTTTCTCTAACGTTAGTTCTAAATTTAAAGGCTTTTCAGATACTTAGAGTGAAATGGTAGGTATGCTAGATATCTTTTGCATTTTGCTTTCTAAGAGTTTCTATGGTATAAAGTCTTGTATATTGCCTTAGGTCTTATCTGCAAATTATTCTGTTCTATATACTTAAAAATAAAACAACTCATGATGTTTTAGTGTACAAATTGAAGAACTCGCATTGCTTTTTATAAGTGTCCCTTACCTTTGAGAAATACATAGTCCAAAGTATCAGTCACCTTAACAACCTCTTCATAAGAATGAGATTGACTCTCGATTAACTAGGAAGAATATTGTCGATTGGTGCAATAACCTTTGTAATCTTGAGTATATCAAGCATAAGGAAGGCTTATTACTCCATATGTTCTATTTTATGGTACACGATATGGACGCAAGGTCAAATTATTTAATTGTTTGTGTGAAATTCAGATATAGAATCTTTAAATTTTTTTAAACAAAAATTTGTATACTTAAAAACTACATAAAAAAACACTATCAGTCAGAATTGTGTACAATTCAAAATATTTAAAAAAGTATTTGAAAAATCAATATCAAAGAAAAATTCTTTTACATTTAAATAATGATTGTGTCACATATAGTGGTATATTTTTCTTAGCACTCATTCAAAGTCTATCCAATACCATTCGGATGCTTCAAAGTAGTAAACTTACATGAATAAATTAAAGTACTACTTCTTTGTATACATACACAAGAGTACAAAGATCTAAGTAAAAAAAAAAAGGATGAATTCAACAAACATGACATTTATTATTTTCTGCAGACAAAAAAAAAAGGAGCTGGTTGGTTTTGAATCCCATACGAGATTATTATTTTGGTGGTTCTGCAAATTTGACCTGGAAACCTGCTAGAACTGTATCAGCCACTTGTAAAAGGATGAGAAAAATTGCTGCAATAAATGCAACCACAGTCCATGGGCTATTAAAATGAGTGTTCTTCCACTCAGCAACCCATACTTTGCCTTTGTCATTGTAATGATTCTCAATTTTTTGTTTCACATCAATAAAGGCATGAGGATTTGGCACCAAATCTGTTGCTATCTCATTGAAGAGATTTGCTACTTCTTGATCACTTCCAAGAAAGTTAAGTAGTATACCTTTTGATCTCAGCTCCTTCACATCTTCAGCATGATCAATTAGTGAATCCATCAGACAAAGATAAGATGTAACTCCAAAGTCATCTGGTGTATCAGGGCATGCCTCATATGCAACCAAGTTTAATAGCTCCGACTTGGTTGAATCATCTATAGTTATAGGTGGAAGTGTTAAAAGAGCTGAGAAACGGAATGAATTGAACCTAATGTCTGAAAGACAACGTCTCTTTCCACACTCGAAATGGATTCCTGCTCTACTCAGCTCCCTTGCTGAACGATACGAGCACCACCCACCCCTTCCATTGCTTTCGCCTTTTGAGAAAGCTTTCGGGTCTATGAGTTGCCTTCTTAATATCTCGAGGAGATGAGCAGGAACCTGATTTTTTGAGCTTTCTTCTTGGGTAAGGGAAGGCTCTTCTCTTTCAGGAATCTTGCCAAAGAAATCAAGAAATAAATACTTGATACTTTGAATTAATCCATGGCTTTGAAGATCAGGCTGTGCATGTGCACTCGAGATGAACTTTTTGATCATCTCCATTCCTTCATCTTTCTTGAACCTACAGCTCATTAACACATGCAGGACTTCAAATGGTAACTGATTTTCAAGTAAGAAAAGATCACGACGAATGAAAGCTACATCATGGCTCTTCATCTGCAGCTGCTTATAGCTGTCGCTATTGACAAAGCAGTAAATATATTGGAGAATGAAACAGCCATCCAAGAACATCATCTTTGCAAACTCCTCGTCGCTGTAATATTTAGTTATGTCCTCAGCATAGCAGTCCCTAGTACTGGGCACAATGTCCTTGACCCTTGTGTAAAGCGCATAAATAGATATTGATTTTGCTTTGCTACTTTCTTTAGCAAACTGATGTGCCAGTAACACCTTGTACTTTTCCATAGGTTGAAGCTTGGGTTTTCCGTGGTGAAATGGACCGAGAGCAACCACTAGGGGCTCATAGCACCTAATATTTGATTCAATCTCGCGATGCATTTTGGGGACCATCTGTATCTTTGGCTTCTCAGAAGAGCCAATGGCTGCTGGGGAATTCTCCACAGAAGATAGCCATTTTCTGTCATTTTCACTGATTTCATGAGAATTTGAGTATGATTCTTGATGCAGTGTAATGCTCCATTCATCTGTATCACTACCGACGTTCCAACCTTCTTCTCTAGCAGATTGTTTATCCATCTTCTCTTTATAAATTGTAAAATTGTTGAGCATTAACATATGCATTTAAACTTAGTTATAGGGCCAGTGAAAGAATAAAGGCTTTCTTTTACTTTAGGATAGGTGATTTCTCTTCATTGTCAAGTCAGGTATTTGCACATGCTTTTTCGGCTCTCTTTATAAATAGTCAGGAAAAAAAAGCAAGAATTTTCCATCTTTCATCATTCCAAACAGCAAGCTTCCACCTCTCACTTTAATTCCTGGCACGTGTTTCAGACCAAATAAATAAATAAAGATATTCACATCTCTAATTGCTTTTAAATTTCTTAGGCCATAGACTGTACAACTTGGTCTTTTTTGTGAGCAGAGATGTCCGGTTTGATGAACACATTTTCCCTGATATGATACTACTTAATTACACTCTGACAACAACTTCGTCTCTCCCACACTGTAAAAAAACATTACACTAAGGTTGTGCTTGGTATGTTCGGAAATGTTTTCTATAGAAAATATTTTTCTAGAAAATGTTTTCATGAAAAATGAATGATTTATCACTTATTTTTCCTTGTTTGGTTGGAGAGTGGAAATCTTTTTTTGAAATTTTTTTTCAAGTGTTTGGTTAGAGTGTAGAAATTTGCTTTCTAGGAAAATATATTTTATGGTACTCGTCTCCTACCCCCCCACCCCCCCCCCCGCTTCCCCAAGTCCACATGTTTCCTTGTGTTGGGCACAAGGAAACATGTTGTCCGGCCAAAGGTTCAATGGTTTAATCTTATTCTCTTTTGGTTTCCATTCCTATTCGGAATTGGAGTCGGTGTTTATTCCTATTTAGAGCTAGTTTTGGCTTTAAGAGAAAGCACCACTCATTATCTATAAATAGGACAACCTTGGAGAATTACTCTATGCTTATTAGTACAAGTCTTTGAAAGACTTAAGCACATAAGGGTGGTTTTTGAGAAAGCTTTCATCAAGAGAGAAGAGAGAAGAAAAGTATTCGTTTTGCTGCAAATTTTATTCCGACCAGCCAAGTTCAAATCTCGTTTACCGATTCGTTAACCCTTGGATCGGGCTTAAATTGTGACTGAGTGTTTGTAACGTTCTGTTCTTTGATTTGAATGGTGGAGATCATATTGTGAGGCCTATGGCATCTGATTTCGTGCCCCAAACAGCAGCTCCTGTTTTGTGGCTTCTCATCTTTCTTCAATTGATTTGTCGTTGCTCTTGTTGCTATTGTTGCTCCATGTTTGGAAATTAATGTGTAGCCAATTTGAAGAACTTTTGTAACCCTCTTATTGTTATAGTAGAGCTTTTTGGATCTTTGTGATCCCGTGGTTTTTACCTTCGATTTGAAGGGTTTTCCACGTTAAAAGTTGGTGTTCTTTATCTTCTTTATTTTCGGGTTTGCCTCTTCCTCGACATAATAGTGGTATTAGAGCCTTGGTTATTTATCCGGGTTGTTACGGAATGGAGGCGAATATGAGCAAGATGGTATGTTTAAATGAGAGAAATTATAATGTTCGGAGAAGCAAGATGAAAGATTTATTATTCGTGAAGAAGATGCATCTATAAATTTTTGCAGCTTATAAACCCGAGACTATATCTGATAAAGGTTGGGATTTCGAGCACCAAAAAGTATGTGGATATATACGATAATGGGTTGAAGATAATGTTAGCAACCATATTGTGAATGAGACACATGCAAGATCATTGTGGGAAAAGCTAGAAACTCTTTACGCTTCAATAACTAGGAACAACAAGTTGTTTCTGCTAAAGCAATTAATGACCTTTAAATACAAGGAAGGCCTACATAAACGATTTCCAGGGCGTCCTTGATCAGCTGTCTGGAATGGGAGTTAATTTTGATGATAAAATACAAGGACTTTGGCTTCTTAATACTTTGCCAGATTCTTGGGAAACTCTTCGTGTTTCTTTGTAAAATTCAGATCCTAGTAACCATGGAATATGCCAAGAGTGGTGTGTTGAACAAGGAAGTAAGGAGAAAATCTCAGGGTTCATCCTCACAAGAAGATATCTTGGTTACAGAAGTTCGGGAAAAAGATAGAACAAGAGGTTCGAGGAATAGAGATAAAAGTAGAAGTAAGTCAAGATCCAAATACCATAATACTACATGCAACCACTATGGTAAGAAAGAACACATCAAAAGGCTTTTCCACAAGTTGAAGCAAGACATTAGAGAAGGAAAAAAGTGAAAATAACGAGAACAGTGTTGCTATTGTTCGAGATGACCTTCTTTTTGCTTATGATGAAAACGTCATTAATTTGATATCCCATGAGATGAGCTAGATAGTAGATTTTAGAGCTACCTCACATGTCACACCAAGAAAAGACCGTTTCTCATCTTATATCCTGTTGATTCTGAAGTGTTAAAGATGGGCAATGCCAGTGAAGTTAAGGTGTTTGGTGTTGGCACAGTTTGTTTGAAAACTAATAATGGTTCAACATTAGTTCTTCAAGATGTCAAGCATGCTCCAGTCTTTCCTTTCAATTTGATCTCCCGCAGGAAGATTAGACGATAAAGGTTACCATAATACCCTCTTTAACGGCCAATGGAAGCTCACCAAGGGCTCGTTAGTAGTGGCTCGAGGAGTCAAGTCTGGCCATTTATATGTGACACAGGGCTCTATTCTTAATGACTCCATTAATCTGGTGGAAAGTGACACTTTATCAGAATTGTGGCACAAAAGATTGAGTCATATGAGCGAGAGGGGGGTTACGTGTTTGGCTAAGAAAAATTTGATTTCTGGAGTGAAACAAGCAAAGCTGAAAAGGTATATCTATTGTTTAGCTGGCAAACAGAAAAGGGTTTCCTTTCATAGCCATCCTCTCTCAAGAAAGCCCAATTTATTAGAGTTAGTACACTCTAATTTGTGCACTCCTTTTAAAATAAAGTCAAAAGGTGGTGCACTTTACTTTGTGATATTCATTGATGATCATTCTCGTATGCTCTAGGTGTATCCTTTGATTAGAGAGTAGAAATTGTTTTTCTAGGAAAATACTTTTTATGGTACTCTCCTCATCCCCCCCTCCCCCTCCCACCCCTTCTTTCCCCAAGTCCACATGTTTCCTTGTGTTGGGCACATGCCCATGTTGTCCAGTCAAAGGCCCAATGGGTTAATCCTATTCTCTTTTGGTTTCCATTCCTATTTGGAATTGGAGTCGGTGTTTATTCCTATTTAGAGTTGGTTTTGGCTTTAAGAGAAACCACCACTTATTATTTATAAATAGGACAACCTTGAGAATTATTCATGCTCATTGGTACAAGTCTTTGAAAGACTTAAGCACATAAGAGTGGTTTTTGAGAGAGCTTTCATCAAGAGATAAGAGAGAAGAGAAATATTCATTTTGCTGCAGATTTTATTCCAACCAGCTAACTTCAAATCCCGTTTACCGATTTGTTAACTGTTGGATCGGGCTGAAATTTTGACTGAGTGTTTGTAACGTCTTGTCTTTGATTTGAACGGTGAAGATCGGATTTTGAGGCATGTAGCATCTGATTTCGTGCCCCAAACAGCAGCTCCAGTTTTGGATTTTTGTGATCCCGTGATTTTTACCTTCGATTTGAAGGGTTTTCGACGTTAAAATTTGGTGTTCTTATCTTCTTTATTTTCGGGTTTGCCTCTTCCTCGACATAATAGTGGTATCAGAGCCTTGGTTATTTATCCGGGTTGTTACGGAATGGAGGCGAGTATGAACAAGATGGTATATTTAAATGGGAGAAATTATAATGTTTGGAGAAGCAAGATAATAGATTTGTTGTTCGCGAAGAAGATGCATCTACCCGTTTTTTGCAGCTCATAAACCCGAGACTATATCTGATGAAGATTGAGATTTCGAGTACCAACAAGTATGTGGATATATACGACAATGGGTTGAAGATAATGTTCGCGATCATATTGTTAATGAGACACATGTGAGATCATTGTGCGAAAAGCTAGAGACTCTTTATGCTTCAAAAACTGGGACATATTTTCTTTTATGTATATACATAAAAAAAATTACCTATATACATAGGGCACAAAGGGAATTAAATTGAACTTGTCTTCACCGTACATAGCTCCGCCACTGTTCCCACATTGTCAATATTTTCCGTTCACTTCGTTAACCTCATCAGCTCTCTCAATTCCAACCAGATTCACATCTTAAAAATGGCATTTTGTTTCTCATATTAATCTAAAAATAATAATTCCTATTCTATTTTCGCCATTAAGGCAAACACTTTAAAGACAAAATCTAATCATGTCTTTCATATGACTTATTAGTGGAATTTGTCATATGTGGGTGTCCAATTCGGAGACGGATGTGGGCTTAAATGATTACACACCCACTTCAACTGACTCATTTATGACAGCCCAAACCCCTAATAAAAACAAGCAAGTATATCGATTTTGGTTATCTTATTAAAGTGCATTTGACGTATTATTGTGAAAGGATAATGTAGAATTCGAGCAACTACTATTTGGGCTTTTAATTGTCTATTAGAGAAATTTTCATAAATCACTATTATTTAGTGGTTATTAGCTAGTTGTAACTATCATTTACTATATTATTTTCTATAGCTATGTTTTTAGTTTTGCTAGAGTGTATTCGATGTATTTAAGCTACTGTATTCGACGTGAAACAAGAGAGTACAACTAGGCAATTATTGTATTCGATTGTATTCACAATATGTATTTGTGAATACAGTAACGTAAATAGCGTAAATCGTGGTCTATTCAGTTGTTTTTAAACGGAAAGTGAATCAATTAACATAAATAGACTCATAATATAACTCAACAAACTCAATTATAAATCTGAATACATAAATACATCTGAATACATAAATTATATTAATTAAAAAAAACATATGAATACATTCATGGAATATAGTGAGACAGCGAATACAATGAAATATATGAAATACAACGAGAAACATTGAAATACAATTGAAAAAAAGAAAGACAATGGCTACAATGAAATACATAGAATACAGCGAGATACATTGAAATACAACGGAAAAAAAAAGTAACAAACTCTTCAAGTTGCTCAGCCCCAAACTCCATCGTCTTTGTTCAGGAATAACCCTAATGTCGTCTCGTCGATAGCAGATTTCGAACCTCCATTATCAGCCCCAATTTATCTTATGTCAGATTTTGACAGTGATACGAAACATAAGACATTGAGAAATTCCTAAGTAGTAGCGTACCTCACTCTTAATTTGGACATTGTTAGGCCCACGTAATAACATCGAGCTTCTATAAGGGTGAATCCCAGTCATCAACTCATAAAAAGTAGAGCAGGCAAAATTGGTATTCGTACTTTCTGACTATTGTGTTTACAGGTTATTGAGACGATAACAGTACATTAATAGGCATATTGCTGTTGAATAACAGATTTCAAACCTTCATATTTCTCTCTAGGGCTTGATTTCGACGTTGATTTAGAGTCCCAAGCCACTAACAGTGAAAATTTCGTTCGATAATAGAAATAATCAGTGGAGAATCATGGTTGTATTTATGGAGAAAGACTGGCGTTGAGAGAGAGAGGGTGGAGAAAAATTTGAAAGAATGAAAGAGCAAAATAATACAAAGCGTATTTTATGGCTTAATGGTAGAAGATGACCATAAATAGATATTTGGCTATAAAAATCAAAAGGTAGCTATGAAATAGCATTTTTTAAAAGAATATTTATTAAATTAAATAAGGTATCAATTTTTGGTATCGGAGGTAAAAATTCCTTTCTATTACGACAGTAGGCTCATGACTAGTATTAAGGCAAGATAGAAAAGGGGTCAAAATTGCAACCACTGTGCTGCATTTTCATTCAGTGTTGCTAAAAAGAAAAAAAGTAAAATTTTCAAGTGACGTCCAGTTTTACGTCACCCATTGAATTTTTATTGTCTTTTTTAACAAAAAGTTTAACCTATAGCTAATATTTGGATAATTTTAGATACATACACTTTTCTCTTCTTCTTTACTGTTTTCTTCTTTGTGCTTAGAGTTTCTTCTTCTTTTTAATTGCAAAATGGATTTGTTAAATTTGTTGTTTTGATAATTTGATGATTTAGATTTGTTCATTATAATATTTAAAAATTATGTTTCAAATTTGAGCTCATTTGGAGTAGATTTGGACATTGAATTGTGTATTGGGTTGTTGAAATTCGAAGAACAAGTTTATATTTCATAACTTCAGATTTGATTTCCGTAATTGCATTAAAGAGATTGAACTACTTCATATTCAAATTTCTGAAGTTGCATTTAGCTAGCGTTTGGCCATAGATCCCAAATTTATTTTGAAAAATCTGATTTGGATGAAGTTTGGTTTGAAGATAAAAATGTGTTTGGACATACGTTTTCAAAACATATTTTTCAGCTTTATTTTGGAATAACATGTATATAATTCCCAAGTTTTGGGATTTTGGCCCAAAATCAGCTCAATAGCTGATTTTGGAATTTGAGATTTGGGATTTGGGATTTGGCCAAAATATGGGCAAAATTTATGGCCAAACATGAGTTTTGAAAATAAATCCCAAATTTATTTTGACAAAATTCATGGCCAAACGGGGCCTTAATAAATAGAAGAACTTCAAATTTGATTCCTGAAGTCACATTGAAGAGATTGAAGTGCTTCATATCCGAGCGGATACACTTTAAATTTTTTTTGCGATACGGGTATAACTTCAATGATGGTCCCAAAAATATTATATATAAAATGCCCCTTTTTAAATTTACCCATAACAGTGTTCTTGGAGAAGTGTTTTTTTTTATTTTTTATTTTTTTATGATTGTTAGGACTATATGAGAATTGAATTTGTTTTTTGTCAGTTAAGGAATTATTAGCTTAATATTACCTTATTTTCAATGAGAAAAAAAAAGATATGAATGCCATAACATATACTTCATTTTCCCAGTTTTATATGTTGGTGTTTGATTTAATATGAAGTTTAAGCAGGCGTTTGGACATAAGAATTGTAAAATTCCAAAAATGGTAAAAAAAATTTCAAGTGAAAATGGTATTTGAAATTTAGAGTTGTGTTTGGACATAAAATTCAGTTTTGGTTGTTTTTGAAGTTTTGTGAGTGGTTTGAGTGAAAATTTTGAAAAACAGCTTTTTAGAGTTTTTAAAAATTTCAAGCTAGCGTTTGGCCATAGATCCCAAATTTATTATGAGTTACTTTCCTTTTTAGTCTGTTCCAAAACAAATGATACATTTCAAAATTTGAAAATAATTCAATTTTAAATTCTTCATTTTACCCATTTACCCTTAATGAGAAGCTTTTATAGCCGCACAAATGTCATGGTCCCACAAACCTTTTACCTCTTAAGCTTTTAAGACCACAAGTTTCAAAAGTCTTCTTCTTTTTCTTAAACTCCGTGCCGAGTCAAACTACCTCATCTAATATGAAACGGAGGGAATAATAAGTTAAAAAAAGAAAAAGAAAATAAAACAGAAAGGAGGAAGAAGTAGAAGCAGGAGAAAGTGACTAGTTTTTAAAAGCAACATTAGGTGGGAAATTTGGTCAAATGATCACCATTAACAAAAGTGACTTAATACCCAACCCCTTGAAAATAGTGACAAATTGAGTTCTCTTCACTTCATTTTCTCCACACTTTACTTCCAAGAAAGGAACAAACTAACCAAAGAACTCATCTACACTCTTCTTTTGCCTTTTGCTATTATTCTCTTTATTTTAACCTCCCTTCACCAACATCCATTAACTACCCACTATTAGAGGCAGCCATTTTTCCCTTTAATTTCTAGCAGAACAAGAACTACTTACTTCACAAAGTTCTCAAATTTCTTGATTTTTTAGCTAAATCTTTGTAATGGGTATCAAACTTTTTATGTTTTCTTTCATTCTAACCTCAGTTCTATTCATTCTTGTTTACATACCCACCCGATTATCTCAATCACCAATCACTATTTTCAAGCCAACTAAAAGCTTCATCATTTCTAATACTAGTAAACCTTACCCTGTAAAATTTGCTTACTTGATCTCTGCTTCTAAAGGAGATGTAGCAAAGTTGAAAAGGCTGCTGTTTTCTCTATACCATCCTGGGAATTTTTACTTGATTCATTTGGATTTAGATGCACCAGAAGCTGAGCACAAAGAGATTTCAAGATTTGTGGGTGGAAATACTGTTTTTGGAGAAATTAATAATGTTTGGATTGTGGGAAAGCCTAATTTGGTAACATATAGAGGACCAACTATGCTTGCTACTACACTTCATGCAATGTCTATGCTTTTGAAGATTGCTAAATGGGATTGGTTTATTAATCTCAGTGCCTCTGATTATCCTTTAGTTACTCAAGATGGTATGGTGAGTGCCTCTCTCTTTTTTTATTTTTTTTTCTTTTTTAAAATTGGCTGGTAAAGTTAATGTCATGTATCCGGGAGGTTACAGGTTCGAACCGTAAAATTAACCTCTTGCAAAAATGCAGAGTAAGATTGCATACCATAGACCTTGATTCCTTGATTCCTTCACATTTCTGAATTTAGAAGGAAAAAAAAAAATTTCCTTGATTCCTTCACATTTCATTTTCTCAAAATGCAGTGAAGAATACTTTGTTTAGTTTATACAAAATGTATGAATTCCTTCAAATATTAATTTTCCAATATGAGTTCAATACTTCAATTGTACTAATTTTTCATAGTTCTCTCTTTTAATGTTTTCTCATCATGTTCTCAGATCTGATCCATGCCTTCTCTGACATACCAAGGGATCTAAATTTTGTACAACACACCAGCCACATGGGTTGGAAACTGTAAGTTTTTTTTTTTTTTTTTTTTAAGAATAGTTATAAATGTGTAAATTGTTTGTTTATTAAGAAATTCCATAGTACTCAAAAATATATTTTTTTATCTAGGAATAAGAGAGGAAAGCCAATTATAATAGACCCTGGTCTACATAGTTTAAACAAATCAGAGATCTGGTGGGTTATCAAGCAAAGAAGTCTTCCAACTGCTTTCAAGCTTTATACAGGTTATTTTTCTTTGAATTTTTTATTTATTATTTGTGGCTTCAAATATTCTAAGAGATAATAAAATAAATGTAGTGGCAAGACATCCAATGAACCCATGCATGTGACTCTTGAAGACAGCAAAGACCATAAAAAGAGGGGCTGAAGTACCTTTTGCTAAATATGTTATATAAACCTATTTGCAGAAATTATTAAATTTTAGACATATTTTGAAATAAATGCTAAGAGAAAGTTGGTCTAATTAGTATCTTCTGACTTATTAAATCTTCATTTTTTTTATCCATTACCTTTAATCCTTATTTCAATATAGAGAAAATGAAGAGGAAAATAGCTTTTACTTTTATTTGCTGCCTTGAAAAGGTTTAACTATCTATAACCACAAAATGAGTAACCTTTCTTCAAGCTAAATGATTAAAACTTTTACTAGAAAAACAAGATATTCATAAAATAAGCTATCTAGCTCGGACCCTCCAAAAATGTTGCCACACCCCTGTCGGGTCCTCCATTGACACACGTCCAGCGGTGTTTTTGAAGAGCCGAGCAGCATAGAAATAAGTTCCATTAGACAAAAACTAAGCAGTAACAAAGGTAAAAGTATTAAAAGACTAAAAAAACCTAGTTTGAACTACATTATCAAGAAAATGCACATGTTAATGTCATAGACACATGCTCTGCACTTGGTTCAAGTAGAATCATTCTTTTGGGTTCCTAGATTGTGCTCTATGGTAGTACTGAACAATTAAAATCTCAGTGCTTTGGGAGAATTTATTTCTTAAAGATCTAATTAGCACCTAAAGTTATTAAGGTACAAAAGTGTCACAAGGCCTAGATCTTAATTGTATTCATATTGCAATTCACCACCTCTAGTGAGAATTTCTACTTTGATGGATAGAACTTGATGGCACATGCTTGTGCTGCCTTTTGAATTTGTGTGTGTATAATTGTATATATAAGACTCAAGATTTTGATTTTATTTCTTTTTCATTTTGATGGATAATTCAAGATTTCAACAATTCCAATTTATTTTATTATCATCTTCTTTAGCTCATTTCTCATGATCTATACTTTTATATATCCAGATGTGTGTAATTAGACCATGACTGGAGAACAGCTACTCTTTTCCTTGTTATTTCATTCTTTCGTGTTGGGGTTGGAGGAGAATGACTGAAGTTTAAATCAAAGGGTTTAACTTACATATAGTGACGATGTAAATAATTTTTACACTCTTAGGGTATTTTAACTTGTTGTAGCGGATAATCTACCTTATTTTCAAGGTTGCCGATCACACTTTTTATTGATGTTTACTTATTGTTATCTTTTAGGTGATCTGAAATGATGTGATTGCATAGAAGTTAAAGTCTAAATTAGACTTGACATTTCCTCGTCAGTTTGTTGATGAACTGTGTGCGGACGCGTTATTTGCTATTTTTCGACATTCCATAAGATAAAATTGTTAACAAGAACTAACATAAAATATATTTGCAGGTTCAGCTTGGACAATATTGTCCAGATCCTTTGCAGAATACTGCATAATAGGCTGGGAAAACCTTCCAAGAACTCTTCTTCTCTACTACACTAATTTTGTGTCATCACCAGAGGGTTATTTCCAAACAGTCATATGCAACTCCGAGGAATACAAGAACACTACAGTGAACCATGATCTTCATTACATAACTTGGGACAACCCCCCGAGACAACATCCTCGATCCCTTGGTCCAAAGGATTACAGAAGAATGATCTTAAGCAACAGGCCATTTGCCCGGAAGTTCAAGAACAACAACCCTGTCCTTAATAAAATTGATCGTGACATTCTCAGAAGACGAAATGGACAGTTCTCAGCCGGAGGATGGTGCACCAATGACGATGAGCGAGGTTGTTTTAGTCTCCAAGGTGAGAAATATGGCGTTCTAAGGCCTGGAATTGGCGCCAGAAGATTGAAAACATTGTTAAAGAAATTGATATCTGCACCAAATTTTGCTAAGCGGCAGTGTAGATAATTTGGAAATGAGACTTACTTTTTGTCGGAAATATAGAAAAATAAATTTTGTGGCAGACATGAAATAATGTTAGGTCAATTCTTGATAATTGTCATAGTTCATCAGTTTGTACGAGAAAAAGAAAAATATATGTCAGGAATGTTAGTCATTGGAGTCCAGTTTCTCGTCTTCTTTTTTCATTGTTATTTTTGGATTCTTTTCTATTTGTGGAGGTGTTCTAATTCTTTCCAAATTGTAGCCAGTACTATTATTATTATTACTACTACTACTACTACTACTTTTTTTCTGTGATTAGTTGTTTTTTGCTCATTGCATAAGGGGCAAGAACTATGATGAAAGTGACGACACATGGCAATAAAAAGTCTCGTCCCTCAACATAAATGACGACATTAATATTCCATGATGATTTTTGGATTAGTAATAGTATTTGGGTAGGGGGTTTCCGATTTTATGTATCATATATTTCAATAGTACTTACCACCACTTAGCACTAGAGTTTAGATCAAACAACAATAGAGCATATCTTGATAGGTTGGTTTAGGAAACAACACCTTGTGACATATGCAAGCATATGGAAACTCGACAGTCGCATAGACAGACATGAAAGTAAAGCAAGTGTCTGGGAATTTTGGTGAGCTAAATACATCTGCTGTGAACAATATGCAAGTTTTGACAGGAAGAGATGATCCAGGGACACTATGATTGTAGGACAAAGATGCGGAGCTACAATGTTAGCAGTCCAAGGATGTTATTTCTTTGCTTACAGCAACTTTTCTTCTTTTCTTGGCATTTAAGCAGACCTATTCTGCAATCAATTCTTCTTTCAACAAGTGATCCAGAATCTTCAAGAATTGCTTGACAGTTTCATGGAAGTAGGAGGAAAAGTCAGATTTGTCTTACAGAGTAGAGAACTGAGATTATTTTGTCGGCGCCATTTTGGCTTCAGGACGGGAAGCAAACAAGGATAGAAAAGTGAAGGGGCAATCAGTGTTCTATCAGCCCATGTCAACAATTTTGTTAAACTGGATGTTTAATATGATCAGAACTTATACAGAAAAATAAGCATATAATTTTCCCTATATAGTTTTTCCACACCATCCTTCAGATGTTCAGACATTCAACCCATGCTACAACTGCAATTACACATTAAACTTACACTTCTACTTGTGTATATAAACATGAATATGCAGATGTGTCTTTACACAAAGACATAACTGAAAAGAATAAATTTCTTAATTGTATCATCATTTCATTTCTCTTATAATTCTATACTAAACTTTCTGCCTGCAGGAACTCTTACTTCATGATACTTGTTGCTCTAACTAAACCAGTGTTCTCATCAGCAGGCATTTTAGCACCGTCTATTTTGGAAAGTCACAACCTATGTTACTCGGACTCTTCAAAAATGTTGTTGGGTGCATGTCGGATCCTCCAAATTTAGTGCATTTTTGAAGGATCCGACACAGGTGCGGCTCCACTTTTGGAGAGAAGAGAGTCCAAGCAACATAGGTCACAACAAGCACAGTAAACGGGGAAGACAGGAGAATGAAAATAAAAGGCAACCACAATAGTGAGTAACAATAAAATTAGAAAATCGGAAAATGGAAATAGTTACTATTGCAATTATTTGAAAAAGAAAAAGGAAAAAAAAAGAGCAGTGTATTAACACACGCTATGTAATATTCAACAAGATTCCTGGTAAGTCATTCAGTATCCTGTATCAAATTGTTGATCATATTTACCAAAGGAAGAGTTCCCTTTGTCATAATCTCTATTCTAGAAGTATTTGAAGCGCGAGCGAAAAGGGACAGCCCGAAAAATATAAGCTCAGGAAGATACAGCCGAGATGACAAGAAGCCATGCCAATAACGAGGTTCTAGATCAAAAAAGGCATCGAAAAACCTTCTCGTAGCGGGTAAATCAAGTTTCAGAAGAATATCCATACCGAAGCAAAAGAATTCTCTTTGACGTCTCCTTTCTATGGGCCACAAATCTTTCCAAACAGCTGCAGATAACTCATTACCAAAAAGGTCTTTCTCAGAACCAAGGTACTGAATTATTGCATTAGCGACGACTGGAGCTGCAGCTAGGGTCCTTGCTACCATATAACCTGTTGAGGGATGAACCATACCAGCTGTACCACCAACTCCAACAACTCTCTGAGGTAATACAGGAAGAGGGCCTCCCATCGGAATTACACAATACTCGTCCTCTTCAATGCTCTTAACTTTTATACCCAAGTGATTTAAACGAGCCACCATTCTTTCTTGAATATCGTCCATACGTAATCCAGGACGAGCAACAAGTGAGGTTTCTTCAAGAAATATTCTATTCGATGAAAATGGCATGGCATATAAAAAAGTTGGAACTTTTCTATTTTTCTCCCTCAGCTCCATATTATTACCAAGATGTGAATCTCGCCAATCCATGAGAACCATCTTACTTGTATCAAAGGGATGTTCCTCCACTTCCGCCAATATGCCATAAGCTACTTGATATCCAGGATTATATGGCTTATCATACTGAACAAGACATCTTGAGAAGCCAGTTGCATCAAGAACCACCGTTGCCTGAATAGTTACACCATCATTGCAAATCAGCATAGATTTAGCTTCCTCGTGAATTACCTTTATAACTTTGGCGTGGTGGAATTTAACACCGTTTAGTATGCATTTCTGCATCATTTTGGACTTAAGCTGTTTCCTATTAACCCTTCCATAAGGTCTATCAAGATCTTTAGTTGTGTTGTCATCGATATAAACAACAGTACCTGACCATGTGGCGTCGAGGCAATCCAACAAATCCATGGCCTCAAATTCATCCACCCAAACACCATAGTTATTGGGCCATATCAACTTCGGCGATGGATCGATTGAAACAACCGATAGTCCAGCCTCTGAAACCTGCTGTGCAACTGCAAGTCCAGCGGGTCCACCACCAACCACAGCTAGATCTACAACAAGACCTTTTGAAGGGTCATACATGGGAAGCTCAAAATCAAGATTTTCCTTTTTGGTCTCAGGTACAAGCTCCAAAAGGGCACTACTACTAGCCTTAACACAAACCCCTTTACCCCAATTTTCACAAAATTTCCTAGAACCAAACTTATGGGGCTTTACAGAGTTAAAGGAGCTAGCTTTAACAGAAAATCCATCAAGTGGGTACAAAAACTCAAGCTTATTTGGGGTTTTCAACAATGTATCCATATCTTCCAACAGAGGGTTCAAAAATTCTTGAAAACTACAAACAGGATTTCAAGAAAGTTCCCTAACTTTCAATTCTTAATACTGAAATAGGGCAAATAAAAGCAGGTACTTACAAGCTTGGAGGTACTAACTGTGACATGTTCCTATCAGAACATGATAGGGTCTTGAATAATTCTCAAGATTTGCCATATAAGAGAAGTATTGAGCATATCAAATCTTGAATGCTCACCGTGTAGACAACGAGCAGAGAAAGAGAAACCTCATCCTTTTCTGTTAAAAATTTGGCACAACGTGGTAGGTATGCTTGTGGTGATAACACTACCATGTTAAATGGTAGCAAATATCTACTTCCATTTTAGCATAAAATATAGAAAGGTGAAAAGATAAAAGGAATGATAGTGTGATTTTCGTTTCTTTTTTTTTTATTTTTTTTATTTTTGATCCTCTTTCGCACCGAATTATTATTACAGTTTAGTTTAAGAATAACAATTTTCACAGATTAATAAAAAAAACATAGTTTCACATAAAATGAAAATTAGGTGTTTACCCGTAAAATAACATAGTTGAATTTGTAACGCGGTTTATAGACACGTGAATTAGTTTGATCCAAGAGAATATGAAAATAATAAGAACATAAATAAGTTTATTAAAATAACTTGAAGAAAATACAAGTCTAGCTATAGATATAGCTTCTCCGGAAGCAGTAATAAGAGCAATATTAAGAATAAAAGAAAAGAGAATAATTTGATATAGTTAGAACAAATTATAGCCTTTTGAGTACAGATGATTTTTCGTGTCTAACTATGGATACAAATTCTCCTACTTATAGCTATATTCAAGGAGACAAGATCACCAAATCAAACTCTTGTTGAATGAGAATAAAATCCTATTGATGGCTACATAATGGTCGAACGTTAATACAGAGATTCTTTGTAACGGCTGCTCATTGAATGTTGTCTTTTCTAACCGATGTCTTCCTTGCAAATCTTCGTTCTCAGTTCAATTGCCTTCGGAACTTATTCAGCACCGGTCACATGCTTGTATCCAGTGCCAACTATTTGCTGACTCATATCTTACTTGACTTCAGTTCCAAAGGCTAACTCAAGTCCTGCAACCAAAGGCTCGTATTCGACCTCATTGTTAGTTAATGGTACAGTTCTAATGGTCTGTCTCAAGGTTTCTCCCGAATCAGTGATTAATACTATCCCAAGACGGACCCTTTTACGTTGGAAGCTCTGTCCGTAAACAAGGTCCAAACACCAGAGACAGTCCCCAACACCAGAACTGCTTCTTTAGTAGCTAAAGGCATCATCCCCGAACAAAAGTCAGCCACGAAGTCGGCTAAAAACTTGTGACTTGATCACAGTCATGGGTTTATATTCAATGCTGAATTCACTAACTTCGACTGCCCATTTAGCTAATAGACCCGATAATTCAGGCTTATGAAGGATATTCCTCGAGGAAAAAGTTATGACAATGGCTATGGGATGACATTGAAAATAAGGCCTAAGCTTTCAACAGGCGACTACGAGAGCAAGAGCTAACTTTTCAAGGTGCGGATAACGTGTCTCCGCTCCCAATAAAACTTTACTAACATAATAAATAGGAAATTGCATACCCTTCTCCTCTCGGATCAGAACAACACTTGTCATACTTCCGAAACTCTAAATAAATTAACAACTGGTCACCTTCCATCGGTTTTGACAACAGCGGAGCACTAGACAGGTACCTTTTCAAGTCTCTCAATGCTTGTTGACATTCCGGAGTACACATGAAATCATTCTTCTTTTTCAAGAGCGAAAAGAAATAATGACATTTCTCCGAGGGTCTTGATATAAATCTGCTTAGAGCCACCAATCTTCCGGTTAACCATTGCACCTCCTTCGCACTTGTCAATTGATCCGGGATATCCTCGATGGCTTTGATCTTATCTGGGTTTACTTAAATTCCTCTTTGAGAGGCCAAACTTTCAGGAACCAAGTCCGAAAGAAGATTTTTGAGGGTTGAGCCTCATGTTATATTTTCTCAGAATATCAAATGTCTCTTGTAGATGAGCCAAATGATCTCCTGCATTAAGAGACTTAACCAACATATCATCAATATAAACCTCCATTGTTTTACCAATTTACCGCTCAAATGTAACGACCCGACCGGTCTTTTTTACTTTCTAGAATCCCGTTCACCTAAATAAGACTCCCCGTATGTGATTTTACAATTTTATAACTTGTGGAGATGGTTGGTTCGGGTTTGGAAGGGTTCGGGTTGAAATCGGAACACTCGGTTCCTTAATGTTGGCTAAAAAGGGCTAAGTTTGACTTGAGTTGACTTTTTGAGTAAACGACCTCGGAATTGGAATTTGACGGTTCCAATAGGTTCGTATAATGATTTTGGACTCGGGCGTATGTTCGAATCGGATTTTGGATGACCCGGGAGCGTTTCGGCGCTTAATATTGATAGTTGGCACCTTGAAGGTTTTAAAGTTCTTCAAATTTGGTTTGGAGTAGGTTTTGGTGTTATCGAGTTCCGTTGGGATTCTGATCCTGGAAATAGTTCCGTTTGGTGATTTAAGACTTGCATGCAAAATTTGGAGACATTCCGAGTAGTTTAAGTATGATTCGGCGCGTTTGGAGAAAGTTGGAAGAACTTGAAGTTCATAAGTTGATTCAATTTGGTTTGGGGTGTGATTCTTGGTGTTGGTGTTGTTTTCCGCATTCTGAGGGTTCGAGCAAGTCCGTCTCATGATTTGAAACATGTTGGTATATTTTGATGGGGCCTCGGGGGCCCCGGATGCCATTCGGACAATGTGCGGAGGTCGTTTGGCCTTGGGTGAATAGCTGAAGCATCTAGCTTCTGGTGCAATCGCACCTGCAGAGGGCCAGCCGCTGGTGCGAGCTCGCAGAAGCGGCCCAGTGTAGGCAGCCTAGAAATCGCAGATGCAGATGAGAGTGCGCACCTCCAAACACCTAGGTGCGATGGAAGAAACCGCAAAAGCGGCCAAAGGCACAGGTGCGGCACATGCGTCACAGCAGCGGTCCCGCAGAAGCGGGCCTCAGGTCCGCAAATGTGGAAGAGGCAAACTGAGGGGGGACCGCATCTGCAAGGCCTTTTACGCAGATGCGGAGCCGTAGAAGCGGAAGTCCTGGAGGTAGAAAGGTTCATTTATAACGGGACTTAGGCCATTTTTTACCTATTTCTCTCACTTCATGGGCGATTTTGGAGCTTCTTAGAGAGGGGTTTTCACCTAGATATTGGAGATAAGTAATATCTATCCGATGTAGGTTAAATATATAGATTATGGGTAGATTTTAACATGTAAAATTATGGGTTTAGATAAAAACCTAGGTTTTGATAAAAATAGAATTTAACCACGAAAATGATTATGGAATGGGATGAAAATTATATATTTGAGTTCGTAAGGTTATCGGTAACAACTTTCTTCAAAAAATTTTGGAATCTGAGCACGTGGGCCCGGGGGGTGAATTTTTAGGAATCTTCCAATTTGGGTTGGGTAATTACTCTAATAGCTAAGTTATTAACTCTTGAGTGTATATTGATTTTTTTATATAATATTTGGCTAGTTGTGGATTGTTCGGCACCAAGTGGGGTCTATAGAGTGAATTTGTGGCCGGAATGTGAGCTTTGAGACGAGGTAAGTCTCTTGTCTAACCTTGTAAGAGAGAATTTAGCCCATAGGTGATCTAAATTAATATTTGCTTCTAATTGTGGGGGCTACGTACGCACGAGGTGACGAGAGTCCGTGTGTAGCTACTAATTTTGCTTATGCCCGGGTATTTTAGGACCCAAATCATGAAATCTTGTAATTTTTGCACCATAATTGTTAATTAAAGTGCCTAAATTATATTGAAATTTGATAAAGGAATTGTAAAACACCGAATACCACTTACTTGAGTTTTGGCGGGTTACTTGACCGTTAATAGAAATTGTGCTTCTTTGTGTATTAGCCTTGTAATAACTTTTAAATCGGATGTTCATAAAGTTTCCTCTCTTCTTGTAGAGCGGGCCGAATGCCTTGGCAGCAGAATAGATGCATCTATGGTTCGTGTCGCACGACCCTCGGCATTCTATACATTATTCTGGATCGGGCCGTACGACCTCAGCATAAATCGTGCTTGATAATACTCGGAGCCTAATTATACTTGATATTACTTTGTGGCTTGTGAGGTTATTATTAATGACAGAAATTGAATTGGAATCTATTATTTGTGAAATGATTTTTTATTCACTATTTGTTATTGAATTATAATTATTATTTACATCGCCCATGCTTATTTAGATTTCCTGTATTTTATTGTTAGCCCGTAGTAAGTGTTGATGTCGACCCCCCGTCACTGCTTCTTCGAGGTTAGACTAGATACTTACTGAGTACATGTTGTTTATGTAATCACGCTACACTTCTGCACTAATCGTGCAGGATCTGCGGCAGGTGCATCTGGCGGTCATGCCGGAGTGCATCCTAGATATCCCGAGGCCTAGTGGTAAGTTACTTCCTGAGCCGTTCTGCAGCCCCTAGAGTCTCTCTTTGTATTTATATTCTATCTACTTTATTTAAGACAATAGTTAGAGTTTTGTATATTCTACTAGTTGCTCGTACACTTGTGACACCAAGTCTTTGCACACTCACTAGTAGACGTTATGGTTTTGGAGTACCTATGTCACTACATTTTTGCCCACTTGGTGGCTTTCGTTTTATTTTATTAAAATTTTTATTCCTTAATTTCTTAATAAATGGGATTTACTTACTTGGAAACTTATTAAAAATTGTAATCATATGGTCAGTTTACCGTTGGTTTGCCTAGTGGCGACATTGGACGCCATCACGGCCTATAGGTGAAATTGGATCGTGAGGTATCGGAGCACTAGGTTCACGTAGGTCTCAAAAGTTATGAGCAGGCCTAATAGAGTGTTGTGGATCGGTGCGGAGACGTTCGTACTTATCTTCGAGGGGCTATAGGGTGTTAGGAAACCACTCTTTCTTCATCTCCTATCGTGCAATTGATGTTATGCTAAGTATCTTTCTCTTATTCTCTCACAAATTGTGAGAATGTGCACTGCAGATATACCCGACCGTGGAGGATCTACTCCCCATATTGCTAGAGGCCGAGGCAGAGGACGACTGAGGGCTCCAACCCGTGGTAGAGGACGAGGATGTCTCAAAATTGCTCGAGCTATGCCACCAGCGGATCCAGTAGAGGATCCTATTATTGAGGGGCAGGCAAGGTGCCTGCAGCGGAGCCAGCCTTAGGAATTTCATGTCCGCGCCAGGATTCCAGGAGGTCATGGGCGGTATGCTGCGGTTCATGGATTCTATGACTCAGGCTGGTTTATTTCCAGCAGACTCAGCCACATCTCAGGCGGGAGGGGGAGCACAGACCCCTACTGCCCTGGCTCCAAGGCATGCAGCTACCGTATATCAGACCCCGGGCGCACTACCCGTGGTCGGAGCTCAGCCAGTTGCAGCAGCTATACCTGAGCCCAGACCAACTGCGACCGGCGAGCCGCTGAAGTTATTGGACAGATGGACCAGGCTTCATCCTCCTATCTTTGGAGGTGAGCGACTTGAGGACCCCCAGGACTTCATTGATCATTGCAGGGACAGACTGCACAACATTAGGATATTGGAGTCCCACGGGGTGGATTTTACTACTTTCCAGTTGGGGGGAAGGGCCCGTAGGTTGTGGTAATCATATCTCCTCGGCAGACCAACAGATTCTCCTTCTATGACTTGGGACCGGTTCACCCATATTTTTCTGGATAGGTATATTCCTCCCTCTCAAAGGGAAGATTTGTGGTTTCAGTTCGAGCAGCTCCAGCAGGGTTAGATGTCAGTGACTGACTATGAGGCGAGATTCTCGGAGTTGTCTTGCAATGCACTTATGATACTTCCAACCGACGCAGAGAAAGTACGGAGGTTTGTTGCATGTTTGCACACTGGTATTCAGGCCACTATGGCCCGAGAGGTGGAGATGGGCACTTCTTACGAGCTAGTTGTGGAGATAGCTCGGAGGATCGGGGGTGTATGTCAGCTTAGCCAAGAGCAGGTTATGAGGGATAAGCGTTTTCGATATTCTGGAAAGTTCAGAGGTATCCCGGTTGGGGGCAGAGGTCAGTTCGTGAGGGGTCAGTCTAGCAGGCCCACCTATCCAGCACTGCCGGGTGTTCAGGCCATATATTGATTTGTTTTTCATTGTCTTCTTTGATGATATTTTTATCTACTCGCGTAGCATGGAGGAGCACGAGCAGCATTTGAGAGTGGTGTTCCAGACCTTGTGGGGACAAAAGCTATATGCTAAGCTCTCCAAGTGTGAGTTTTGTCTAGATTCTGTAGCATTCTTGGGGCATGGTGTATCAGGAGAGGGTATTAAGGTAGATCCCAAGAAGATCGAGGCAGTTCAGAGTTGGCCTCGTCCTACCACAGCGACTGAGATGAGGAGCTTCTTGGGATTAGCAGGTTATTATCGCCGGTTTGTGGAGGGCTTCTCATCTATTTTAGTACCTTTAACTAGATTGACCCAGAAGGGTGCTTCGTTCCGATGATCCGATGATTGTGAGGTGACCTTTCAGAAGCTCAAGACCACATTGACTTCAGCACCAGTGTTAGTGTTGCCTTCCAGTTCAGAGATGTATACTGAGTATTGCGATGCTTCGCGCATTGGTTTGGGTTGTGTATTAATGCAGGAGGGGCGATTTATTGCATATGCTTCATGTCAGCTAAAGCCCCATCAGAAGAATTACCATGTACATGACTTGGAGTTGGTTGCAACAGTTCATGCTCTTAAGATCTGGAGGCATTATCTTTATGGCGTGTCCTGTGAGGTTTACACCGATCATCACAGCTTGCAGCATTTCTTCAAGCAGAGGGATCTCAATTTGATGCAGATCAGGTGGTTGGTGTTACTAAAAGACTATGATATTACCATCCTTTATCATCCAGGAAAGGCGAATGTAGTTGCGAATGCCTTGAGCAGAAAGGCGGAGAGTATAGGTAGTTTGGCATTCATTTCAGCAGATGATAGTCAATTAGCTTTGGGCATTCAGTCCTTAGCTAACAGACTTGTAAGGTTGAATATTTCAGAGCCCAGCCGAGTTCTTGCATGTGTCGTCGCTCAGTCTTCATTATCCGAGCAGATCAAAGCTCGTCAGTTTGATGACCTGCACTTGTTGGTTCTTAGGGAGACGGTACTACGGGGTGGTGCCAAGGAGGTTACTATCGGTAAGGATGGTGTTCTGCGACTACAGGGTCGTCTATGTGTCCCTAATATTGACGGATTGAGGGAAAGGATTCTAGAGGAGGCACACAGTTCTTGGTATTCTATTCATCCAGGTGCTACGAAGATGTATCGCGACCTGAGGCAGCATTATTGGTAGCGTCGGATGAAGAAGGACATAGTTGAGTATGTAGCGGGGGTGCCTAAATTGCCAGCAGGTTAAGTATGAGCATCAGAGGCCAGGTGGCCTACTCCAACAGATGACTATTCCTGAGTGGAAATGGGAGCGCATTACGGGTTGCCGCGGACCTTGCGGAAGTTTGATGCAGTTTGGGTCATTCTCGATAGGTCGACCAAGTCGTCACACTTCATTCCGGTTGTGACCACGTATTCTTCAGAGAGATTGGCCCAGATTTACATTCAGGAGATTGTTCGATTGCATGGTGTGCTTGTTTCCATCATATCAGATAGATGCCCTCAGTTTACTTCGCATTTCTGGAGGGCAGTACAGAGTGAGTTGGGGATCCGGGTAGAGCTCCGCACAACCTTTCATCCGCAGACCGACGGGCAGTTAGAGCGGACAGTTCAGATCTTGAAGGATATGCTTAGAGCATTTGTGATTGACTTCGGAGGGCAGTGGGATCACTTCTTGCCTTTGGCCGAGTTTGGTTACAACATTAGTTATCAGTCCAGCATCGAGATGGCTCCATTTGAGGCTTTATATGGTCGGTGATGTCGTTCACCCATCGGATGGTTTAAGCCCGGTGAGGCTAAGTTATAT
The DNA here is from genome assembly GCF_001879085.1 of Nicotiana attenuata. Taxonomy (NCBI): domain Eukaryota; kingdom Viridiplantae; phylum Streptophyta; class Magnoliopsida; order Solanales; family Solanaceae; genus Nicotiana; species Nicotiana attenuata. The sequence goes on from NC_031998.1 coordinate 25,409,915, forward strand.
GGTACTGATTTAGTGAAGGATGCCTTAGAAAAGGTAAAGTTGATTCAGGAGCGACTTCACACAGCACAGTCCAGATAGAAAAGTTACGCGGATCAGAAGGCACGTGATTTATCATTTATGGTGGGCGAGAAAGTCCTCTTGAAGGTGTCGTCGGTGAAGGGAATCATGAGGTTTGAGAAGAAGGGCAAGTTGAGCCCAAGGTTATAGGTCCATTTGAGATATTGAGATGAGTTGGGGAGGTTGCTTATGAGATTGCTTTGCCTTCTAGTCTACCTGGAGTTCATCCGTTTTTCCACGTGTCTAGGCTCCCGAGGTATCATGCCAATAGGTCGCATGTGTTACACTTCAGCACGGTTCATCTAGATGAGAGCATGGGTTATGAAGAGGAGCCAGTTGCCATTGTTGATAGGTAGGTTCGCTAGTTGAGGTCCAATAAGATTTCTATGGTGAAGGTTCAGTGGAGGGGTCAACCAGTCCAGGAGGCAACCTAGGAGACCGAGGAGGACATGCGGAGCAGATATCTACACTTATTCGGCACTCCAGGTAAGATTCTATACCCGTTCGAGGACGAACGTTTATTTAAGAGGTGGAGAATATAATGACTCCAGCGGTCGTTTTGCTTTCTAGAACCCTGTTCCCCAAATTAAGACACCCTGTATGTGTTTTTACTGTTTTATGACTTGCAGGAATGGTTGGTTCGGGATTTGAAGGGTTCAGGTTGAAATTGAAGCACTTGGTTCCTTAATGTTGGCTAAAAAAGGCTAAGTTTGACTTGAGTCAATGTTTTAAGTAAACGGGCTCGGAATCCGGATTTGACGGTTCTAATAGGTTCGTATGATGATTTTGGACTTGGGAGTATGTTCGTATCGAGTTTTGGATGACCCGGGAGCGTTTCGACGGTTTAAATTGATAGTTATCACCTTGAAGGTTTCAAAGTTCTTCAAATTTTGTTTGGAGTAGGTTTTGGTGTTATCGAGGTCCATTTGGGATTCCGATCTTGGGAATAGTTCCGTATGGTGCTTTAAGACTTGCACACAAAATTTGGAGTCATTCTGAGTAGTTTAAGTATGATTTGGCGCGTTCGGAGCAAGTTGGAAGAACTTGAAGTTCATAGGTTGATTCGATTTGGTTTGAGGTGTGATTCTTTGTTTTGGTGTTGTTTTCCGCATTCTGAGGGTTTGATCAAGTCCGTCTCATGATTTCAAACTTGTTGGTATGTTCGGATGGGGCCTCAGGGGCCCGGATACCATTCGGAGATGCGTGGAGGTCGTTTGGCCTTGGGTGAATAGCTGAAGCATCCAGCTTCTAGTGCAATCGCACTTGCGGAGGGCTAGCCGTAGGTGCGAGCTCGTAGAAGCGAGCCAGTAGCTGCAGAAGCGGCCAATCATAGGCAGCCAAGAAACCGCATATGCGGGTGAGAGTGCGCACTTGCGAACGCGCAATTGTAATGGAAGAAACCGCAGAAGGAGCCAAAGCCGCAGGTGCGGCACACACGTCGCAGCAGCTGTCCTGCAGAACTGGGCCTGAGGACCGTAGATGTAGAAGAGGCCAACTGAGGGGGGACCACATCTGCAAGGCCTTTTGCGCAGATGCGGAGCCGCAAATGCGGCCATGGATCCGCAGAAGCGGAAGTCCTGGAGGTAGAAAGGTTTATTTATTACGGGACTTAGGCCATTTTTGACCCATTTGTTTCACTTCTTGGGCAATTTTGGAGCTTTTTAGAGAGTGGTTTTCCCCTAGCTATTTGAGTTAAGTAATTTCTATCTGATGTAAGTTAAATACATAGATTATGGATATATTTTTACATGTAAAATTGTGGAAATTACGAGTTTAGATGAAAAACCTAGGTTTTGATAAAAATGGAATTTAACTTCAAAAATGATTATGGAATGGGATGAAAATTATATATTTGAGTTCGTAACGTTATGGGTAATAACTTTCTTTGAAAATTTTCGAAATCCGAGCACGTGGACCCCGGGGTGAATTTTTAGGAATCATCCAATTTGGGTTTGGTAATTACTCTAATAGCTAAGTTATTAACACTTGAGCGTATATTGATTATTTTATATAACATTTGGCTAATTGTGGATTGTTCGGCACCAAGTGGGGTCTTTAGAGTGAATTTGTGGCCGGAAAGTGAGCTTTGAGATGAGGTTAGTCTCTTGCCTAACCTTGTAAGAGGGAATTTACCACATAGGTGATTTAAATTAATATTTGCTTCTAATTGTGGGGGCTACGTACGCACGAGGTGACGAGAGTCTGTGTGTAGCTACTAATTATGCTTATGTCCGCGTAGTTTGGGACCCAAATCATGAAATACTTGTAATGTTTGCACCATACTTGTTAATTAAAGTGCCTAAATTATATTGGAATTTGATAAAGGAACTATAAAACACCGAATACCACTTACTTGAGTTTTGGTGGGTTACTTGACCGTTAATAGAAATTGTGCTTCTTTGTGTATTAGCCTTGTAATAACTTTTAAATCGGATGTTGATAAAGTATCCTCTCTTCTTGTTGAGCGGGCCGAATGCCTCGGCAATAGAATAGATGCATCTATGGTTCGTGCCGCATAACCCCCGGCAGTGTACACATTATTCTGGATCGGGTCGTACGACCTCGGCATAATTCATGCTTGATAATACTCGAAGCCTAATTATACTTGATATTACTTTGTGGCTTGTGAGGTTATAATTATTAATGACAGAAATTGAATTGGAATCTACTATTTGTGAAAGGATTATTTATTCATTGTTTGTTATTGAATTATATTTATTATTTACATTACCCATGCTTATTTAGATTTCCTGTATTTTATTGTTAGCGCGTAGTAAGTGTCGATATCGACCCCTTGTCACTACTTCTTCGAGGTTAGACTAGATACTTACTGGGTACATGTTGTTTATGTACTCACGCTACACTTCTGCACTAATCGTGCAGGATCTGAGGCAGATGCATTTGGCGGTCATACCGAAGCGCATCCCAGATATCCCGAGGCCTGGTGGTGAACTGCTTCCTGAGCCGTTCTACAGCCCCTAGAGTCTCTCTTTGTATTTATATTCTGTCTACTTTATTTAAGACAGTAGTTAGAGTTTTGTATATTCTACTAGTTGTTCATACACTTGTGACACCAGGTCTTGGCACACTCACTAGTAGACTTTATGGTTTTTGAGGACCTATGACACTACAATTTTGCCCACTTAGTGGCCTCCGTTTTATTTTATTACATTTTTATTCCTTAATTTCTTAATAAATGGGATTTACTTACTTGGAAACTTATTAAAATAGCAGTAATATGGTCAGTTCACCGTTGGCTTTCCTGGCGGCGCCGCTGGGCGCCATCACGGCCTATATGTGAAATTGGGTCGTGACATCAAATATTTTATTGACAAGTTTTTGGTAAGTGGCGGTGGAATTCTTAAGGCCGAAAGGAATTACATTTTAGTATTATGTGCCAAAATTTGTGATAAATGAGGTTTTTTAATCTTCTCGGTGCATCCTAATTTGATTATACCCGGAATACGCATAAAAAACTCATTAACTCATGCCTGCCCATAGCATCGATCATTTGATAAATATTTGGCAACGGAAAGAGTCCTTAGGGCATGCTTTATTCAAATCCTTATAATCTACACACATTCTAAATTTATTATTCTTTTTAGGTACAACCACTACGTTAGCTAACCAATCAGGATAATTTAGCTCTCGAATTGAACCTATATTTAGTAATCGGGTTACCTCTTCTTTGACAAACTTGTTTCTGACCTTTATTATCGGTCATTTTTTGCCTTACCGGAGGGAAGTTAGGATCCAAACTTAGCTTGTGGACAACCACTTCCAATAAAATACCTGTCATATCTGAATGTGACCACAAATAATCCAGGTTAACTTTCAGAAAATCAATAATTTTTAATCTTAGTTCGGGGCTCAACCCCGTTCCTAAGTTAAAGTTTCTTTCTAAGAACTCTGTGCATAAGGCAACTTGTTAGATCTCCTTTGCGATCTATTTGGTTGCATCTATTTTCTCTGGTACCTGAAAAGGCCTCGGTACATGATAGAATTCCGATGACTCCTATTATCGATTATATTCAATCAGGATGGAAGAGGGCACCAACTACTGAGGTTGCTATTTGACTGTTTCTTTCCCTTTGCTACTGGACAAGGTAATTGCATTCATTTCTCTTGCAGCTGTTTGATATCCTCTAATCTGTTTGACCCCTTCCGGTATGGGAAACTTCAGCAGTTGATGATAAGTTGACGTCGCAGCCTTCATTTCATATATCTATGGCCTTCCAAGGATCACGTTGTATTCCATGTCACAACTTCGAACAAAGTTGTCTTTATTACGCCTTTGGCATGCGTGGGCAGTAAAATCTCTCCTCAGATCATAACGCTTGTTATGTTGAACCCGGCTAGAAACTTTGTTACCGGAACTATGTTTCCGGTTAACTTTACTTGCTCCAAAACTCTCCATTGTATGATATTGGTTGAACTACCTGGATCAACCAACACATGTTTAATTTTAAAATTTAAGACCTTAACTGATATTACTAGAGCATCGTTGTTCGGTAGAAGAAGGCCATAAACATCCTCTTTTGTAAAGGTGATGTCATCATCTTCTGAAGCTTCTCGAATCCTCTTGCGATGAATATTGATATTTTTGTCTTCTTTGCTGCTGAAAATGTCACCCCATTTACTTTGTCACTGCTAAAGATCATGTTAATCATCAAGTGAGGTGACCCTGCAGCCGGTTTAGCCGGCTCCCCAGCGTCTTGATTTTTTCTATAATTATTTTTGGCCCGATCACTTAGAAATTCTCTAAGGCGACCATTCTTCAGTAGCACTGCAACCTCTTCGCAAAGGTTCTGGCAGTCCCTAGTTCTATGTCCACGTGTTTCGTGGAATTCACACCATAGATTAGGATCCCTTTAACTAGGATCCGATCGAATTGGTTTCGAAAATCTTGTCTCCTTAATATTCTCGTAGATGAAACCAGGTTTACTAAACTGATGTTGAAGTTGTAGTCAGGATAGCATAACTTTACAAGAGAAAGAATCATCGGGGTCCTGGATGGTCTCCGGTCTGCATCGAAGTCAGTTTTGAACTTCTCCTGATTCTTATCATGATTACGTCCTTTGGAAGACACCGAGGAACCTAGTGGATCATCTTCTATTCTAATCTTTGGTTCATAGCGATTGTGGAAATCTGCCCATGTAGTTGCCTGAAACTCTAACAAGCTTTCCTTCAACTTCTTGGAGGCATCAAAACTTAATGCGTTGAGACCATTGGTACTTCAAATCGCAAAAGTCTTGTTTGAAGTGAAGGGACCCACGAGGCGGTAACTAGAAAGGAGGAATTAAAACCCGACATTCAGCCATTCGGAGAAGAGTTGGGTTGTACTAAGAGACTTACGATTAAGTTCACTCAACTTCACGATGACAGTCCGGACTCACGGTTGGAGGGGAAGAAAAGTGTTGTATTTTTAAAATCTTGCGGACGTTATCCTCTTGTCTACCTTCTGTTTTCCATCGATGGTCCATTCCTTTCCTAATCCTAGCCACTATAGTTATCCCAATGATTTTGCCCGAAGAGTTTAGGGTAGAGTCTAATTACGCTCCTCCAACAGTTCACGCTAAACGTTGTACTTCACAAAAGGTAGAAAACAAAGAACCAAATCCTGAGACTAGGGTGCCCACTCTTCAGAAAAAAGAAGAGGTGGCTCATGCCGGTGAAAGAAGCAATAAACGAAAAGTCTCATTCCTGATCCAAAACCAGTTTTTTGAATAAAGTTAGTAAGGGAGGACTGCTCTACATTCAGCCACACCACAGTGACCCCGAAGCGATCTTCTTCTAGTTGCGAGACGAAATTCGATAGCCAATTAGAGGGGCAGCTAGAGCGATTAGTGGTTCGAATCTATCTCTTCGAAAGGGTTGAACACCGTGAAGTCCACCCTTTTGGCCTAGAGGAAATTTTTAAGCAACTTCTTCCTCAACATGAGGCTTGTAGACTCGTGACACAACGCGACTGAACGACTTAATGTTTCAGGTTCACAAGAAGATTCTGGACAGAAGTATTCAAACTCTTTGGGTCAAATAAAATCTGAACTTCTCCACGAGTCTTCATCCCCATTTCAATTAGGGTAGATGGCTGAAAGGATCAATGCATTATTGGAGGAGTACCACTCCGTGGGGCACTTTGTGAGTGCCAACCGGGTGCTGCTACTGGACGTAGCACTATTCTGCTAAAACTTGCAAAAAAGCTCTGCATATGTCTGTTCGAGTTAGCGATAGGCCAACAACCTTTGGCTCCCCACACGGTTGTGGCCGGCTACACGGGAAGAAGCCCCTCTACTTACAACTTTGCTTAGGATTGGTAGCAGCAAATTGAGATTGCTAAGGCTTAAACCTTGGAAAGGGTAGCTAATGTTCAAAAGCCCCAACGGATCACCATAGGATAGAACCCTTGCGACCTGCTCCCATATGACTTAGGACTCACTACCGCTTGAAAGCCCTACTTCTATCTTCCTTAAGACTAGAACCCAGACTGCATTCACTCTTTCTCTTTCTTCTCTACTTGGTAGCTGCTTCTTCACCGTTCAAGTAGCTATGTCATATCAATATGGTGACTCACTTGCATCATGGAAAGTTCATTAAAAAATCTTCCAACATCTCAATATTCTCCTTTTTTCAACACCTCCAATCTCTACACGATGTTCGTTCTGTGACTCTCCATATTTTCCAAATTTCAAACCGCTACGCCCCAGCAAGAAAACGGATGTGCTAACGCCCTTATTAGAATAGGCTTGAGCGCTAGCTCTCCCCTATCTCGTCAGTCGTTGCTTGTTCGCTCGAGCACTTCATTCCTTACTTTCCAGTCTTTTTCTGAAGTTCCTTCTAGATTACTGTCAATTAGGTTCTTCTGCCGCTTCATTGGTTGATCGGCATATGAGGGTGTCAGCACTAAGAATGCAAATCGGACAATAAAGATTAACACTAAGTTAGAAGAAAACTAAGCATCAGGCCCTAAGACCAAATCGGTGTCGGTGTCAGTGTCAGTGTCATCACTAAATCGGGTACATCTGGGTTGGTGGAAACTAGGACCGCGTGTCAAAGAGGATCTTCATTATTGAGTCCCTTCTAAGAAGGCTCAGGATATGGGCAGCGCATATGACAAACGATTACCAGGCCGTGAGCCTTTCCTAGGGGATATTTTCTATTTACATTACCGTCTCTTAGAAAAAGCGGCTAAACGATCGGACCAGATAGGCACAGGTAGCTTGACCGCCTTACCCATTATTGATACACAAGCTGGAGACGTATCGGCTTATATTCCCACCAATGTGATCCCCATTACTGATAGACAAATCTGTTTGGAAACATAACTCTTTTATCGCGAAATTAGACATGCGATAAACATCGGCTTATTGGTCAGTCGCGTCGGGCCTACCGCTCAGTTGAAAACTATGAAACAAGTTTGCGGTAGTTCAAAACTGGAATTGGCACAATATCGCGAAGTGGCCGCCCTTGCTCAATTTGGTTCAGACCTTGATGCTGCGACTCAGGCATTACTCAATAGAGGTCCAATGATGACAGAAGTACCAATACAACCACAATATGCACCATTGCCAATTGAAAAACAAATTCTAGTCATTTATGCAGCTGTCAATGGATTCTGTGATTGAATGCCACTAGATAGAATTTCTCAATATGAGAGAGTCATTCCAAATAGTGTCAAACCATAATTACTACAATCCTTTTTAGAAAAAGGTGGCTTAACTAACGAAAGAAAGATGGAACCAGATACATTCTTAAAAGAAAGTTCTTTAGCTTTTATTTAATACAATACAATGAAAGGCAAAAGGTCTCTTAGCGGTACCACAAACAATGAACTTACTAATTCTTTTTCTATCTATGAAGTAGGACGAGTGTCATACCTAATTCAATGCTAGGTAACCAAGTTAGTATCCTAGCGGAGCTCTTGAAGGGGGGAACATCCTAATGGATGAGTATGAGCACGTTATACATCTCATATTAGACCCCCAGAAAAAAAAAACAAAAGAAAAAGCAAAAATAGCTAAAAACAGCCTGCTTCCTTTATCATATATATGAGATGGGCGTGCCTTTTTAGGCAAAAGGTAATCCATTATCAGTTGTATTCTTTTTGACATATCAAGTCAAGAGGGCGAGGCTCCTATCAATGGGGGGGAAGGGGAGTGGGTAAGCGGGATCCTTTCACTTGACTGGTTAGTTAAGAGAGATCTTTTTTCGCACATCTCCACTCTTTTTCTCTTTCAAACTAGGAGGGTTGGCATTTGGCCAAGATGTGATCTATCTCTTTCCTTGGTTGTAGTGGAACTTTGGTTTTATTTAGCGAGGAACCGTTTCACTCGGCGTCAAATGATCAAAGCTAAAAGTTTTAGGCATCTTTTGAGCATGTTCAGCTTCCAAAATTCCCGGAGTCCTACGCTACAACATTATCACAGAAAGAAAACATGTCAAGTAGATAACTATTTTGTTATTGTAGAAAGCGATCAGTTCTTTTGATCTTGTTCGGGCTTGGAAAAGCTTCCTTTTTCAATTCCAGAAGTTACGGAGCCTATGTAGAAGAAGCTGTAGAAGAGCACCACCACGGTTCAGGTCCCGACACATGGGGGATTAATTAAGCTGCAAGGATCGTGAATCAAGGGAAGGGAAGAATGAGACCATAATTTGGAAGTCGCCCCCGACCGAGACCTAGATGGAAACCTAACCGAGTACATCATAATTGAGAAAGGGAAGACCCACCCCCTCAGAGCCAGAACACAGTCGTCGACCTCTCCGCCACCAGCACAAGTGAATAAGAAAAGATCACGTCGCCAAAGGTAGCGGTATCACCGTCTACAGGTCGAGTCATGATATCTAAAGTGCAAATACTCGACGGCATGAATCAAGATATTCGGGTGATATACATACGAAGGCGTTGGTCCATTGGTGCCTTAGGGGAAATCATCTGCGCCAATGTAAAACAAGAAATTCAACATTTTTACAGTAGCAAGGAGAAGAAAAGGAAAAATATGGATTAGTTGAAAGAGCTACTTCTTTGAGCTGAGTGGGTCGTGCCCCTTCCTTCTTCTAATAAAAGAGAGCGAAAGACGCTTGGCACACTCTTATTTAAACCTTCCCAATCTCTCTTAGCTCCCGACCCAATGGAAATTCTAGTTCTTATTCACTGGAAATGCTTCCTTTACTTTCGCAGGTAATGGGAATGCTGAAGTTTGAGCTTGTGTTTTCCCGTCTTCTCTGCCTTGCCCACTCCACCTTATTTGCTGGAGGAAGGATACAATTGTCGAAGTTGAAGTCCCATTCAATTCATATAATTTCGCCGACTACCCTCTTACTTGCACGCCTACCAACTAGAATGAGGACAGTCCGACTAACCTAAAAAAATAACTATCACTCGAGAAAACGGCCCCCTTTCTGCCTTTCTTGCTTGATTCGTCTTTCATCTTAGTGTCTTATCCGGACTGAATGTATAATATCCCCCTATTGGACTAAGGGTTTCGATCAAATATTCCTCTTTCTACCTGAATTCAATCAGTAAGAAAAGAAATATTACATAAAGAGTGAAATTCCATAAAACATGTTCCACATGGCACCTGTTCAATAAATCAAGACAAAGCGATTGATCCAGTTGAGAGTGTAGCGTAGGAGCCAGGTAAGATGACCGTCAACGAACAAAAGCCTCTCATTATTATTATTTCACTTTTATGCTTCAATCAGGCCTATTTTCGCATTTGAATGATACCAATCGAGATGGCTTTTTCAGGGACAGTCTTCTTCTCTGAGGCAATCACTAGGATTCAAAAGAGAGAGAAGGAACTTTTTGTGTCCTATGCCGTCATCACTAACCATTCCCCTTTCTCTTTGCATTTCTTGATCGATCGCTTCCTTTCACTTTCACGCGGAAGGTTCCCCCTACCGGCCTGAACGAAAGAATGGTTTTTAGATAGAGTGTTGGCTATGGCGCCATTTGCAAAGGAATGAGTTTATGCACTTTCTTTACTACTATGCTATTTCTCCGGTCTCGAACGTGATTCTTATTTGATGCTCTTATCGGATTGGGTGCTTGATTCCTTAGCTGAGCTAATGATTTAGATGCGGAATCTAAGCTAATGGCTCACTTCAATACCTTAAGTGAAGCTAACTACAATCCAAAATATACTGCAATCACCCAGACCTTTCTAATACTGAAAACCTGTATACAAAATTTCTTCAGTTGCTTACTCGGCCTAAGCAAGCTTGACCAAACACCCGAAAGAAGTTCTTTCTCCATCAAAAGGGAATGGACGAAGAACGAGGAGGCATTTTTCATAGAGAAGAGCCCTGAGAAATTTCACGATGACCGAAGAGGAAATGTGGCATTACTATTTTTATAAGACTATAGACTTGGAAGGCATTCCCAGTTCGCCATAACACAGTCTTAGGGTCACTACGAGCTGGACTAGTCGTGAAACTCACTTATTCTTAGAGAAATGATGTGTTCTAGCCTTCCCTACCATCGGACTAGCTGCTTCCAGAGCTTATTCTTTATCAACATCAAATAATACAAACGAAAAGACAAGGCTTCTCCCATATCGACAGGGGGAGAAGAAGAAAGTCTCTTCCCAGCTAAGTCCGATGCTGAGTAGGAAGACTAACCTCTCTCCTTAGTGGTCTATGATCCCCCAATGCCTTACTACTAGCCCTTGGGCTTGCCTTACGCTTTCATTCAAGTTAACTATACAGGTAGGCAATCCCATCCCCAACGCAAATGAAGTAAGCTAAGCAGGACTATTCTCTATTACATGCATCAGGGCCATTTCACTAGAGGAGGTTTTTTATGTTAGGTTAGCGCTTGCAGGTTCAATCTCTCTTACTAATATAGAGAAAAGAAGTCTAGCTTTCTCTATACTAGAGCATACGGGGAATCAAATCTAAAAACCAATATATGAGCAAGAGAGCAGACGGGGTAATAAAAAGTATATCAATCGAATAACTTGTCCTTCCTTTCTTTCTCCTTCCCCATTTCAGGTTTTAGAAGAGTTAGTTTCGCCAGGGAACCTTTACTAATTTTCCCCTTTATTTTATGGCTTGCTGGCTGGATTAGCTAGCTTCAAGGTGCTTATTTGAAACAAAGTACAGAGAGAATTTAAGGTTATCACACTTTATTGTGACAATTTATAGACATCCGGGGTATCGGCATACTTTACGGCTAACTGAAGCCAGTGCAGATAATTCCTTCCGAATGAAAGGCGATAGGGGGAGTACCCTAAGGAAGCAAGAAGGGAGGATTTTTGTTACTTTACCGCTAGAACCTTCCTTTCATGTGTGAACCCGGGAACGAGCCTACCTTGGTTGAACCAAAAAAAGGGTACCGGCTACCTACCCATTACCATATATGGAATGAACTGAGTTAGAGGCATATGCTTCCTTTACCGATAACCGGTATCGAACTATCCGAAAAGCCCTCTAAAAGGCTCAAGAAGAAGGATTGGATGATCTACGGAATGAGAAACTGCAAAAATTGCTGACCAAAGTCTTACCCTTTCTTTCCCTTTCGACTGGCATTATCACACTGCCATCACCAGATTCAATAGCTCTCCTAGCCCGATTCCAAGACCTGACCATGTTTGAAAGTTCAAGCAGCCTTGATCGGCTATAGGAAAGTACTAGCTTTCCATAGTGACAAGGACTTCGCGCGGAAGCATTAATTTCCGGTCTCACGGTGGCAAAGAAAAAAAAGAGGAAGCGCTCTTGTTCTTGTTGTGAGGACCCCACAATAAAGAAAGATGGAAGACAAGAAGCTCAGTAGCAAGACTGTCTCATAGTCACCACTTGTTTGTCGTTTCAAGCTTCCAAAACAAGCAGAGAAAACATTGTCAGTTCAACAGCTCGAAGTTCATCTCAATAAAATGTCAGGTCAATCACACGACTCATCATATTAGTCAAGTATAGCTAACGCTACCATGACGCTACGCTGTGCCTGCACTGACGTGAGTTGCAAACAATGTTGACGCTATATAACCATATAGGCAATGCTCGGGACCACCTCCCTTCGCTTCAGAGTCTTAGTCATTGCTCTTCTAGTCAGAGAAAAATCCAGTTGCGAACCTGTGCACTCCTATCCTATTGTTGCTTCTATAACGATAGGGAATCGTGTGATTCTTTCTATCCCCGTACTTTCTCGCTCTTATGGAGTTGTATTCCCTAGGTTATGCAGTTATCTTCCCTGGCTTGACAGTAGTCAAGGGAAAATCACTCGAGCTTTTTCGCCTTTTCTCCTTCTTTCCGGAGTGCACTAACGGAAAACCTAAGATAATTCTTAGCTGCTGTGGAAGTTAGCATCTTAAAGAAAGTAAGTGCTTGCTGCTCCTGCTCTTATAGTTAGAGAAGGCACTAAAAGCATACCTTATCTCAGGGGCATGAGTCACTGCTTTCATACTCGAACTCTCCTACTGTGTGTTGTGTGTGTTTTCATGCAATAAGACTGCTTGCTAAATGAACCACTACTGACGAAGTGCCCCATACCCGCACTAAGGGGTAACTTGAGATAAGGTATGGAAGCAGTCTGATTATTTCCACTTGAGTCGACTTAAGTCTTTCTCTCCTCGTACAATCTTCGCTCTAGTAAAGAGAAAGAATCTCTCCCTGCCCTACTGCAGGATAAAACACTTTCTATCTCCCCGTGCTACAAAACAAACAAACTTATCTAAGCACTAAAAGCAACAATAAGGAATGGAATGGGAGAAGCTATAGTGCAGATCACTTTTTACATTCTCGTCAGTCTAGACCTTGTCCTTAATTCTATCAACTATGGAGTCTTCCTTTGGTTCTTCCTGTCTCTAGTACAGATCAAATCACATGATCTCTGTATGTATTCACTGAGGAGCTATATCTCCCGGACGAAAGACTTCTAAACCCTGATTTCCGGAATGGTAGCAATCGACTTATTTCTATCTTACAGCTTTCCTGTAGTACTGCTCTCTTTTCAAGTGAATCTCTATTTCAAATGCATTCCCTATTGCAAAGAAATCAACCTCGGTTCTTTCTGTTGATAGGTTAGTTTGATGTAAGGTGTGAGCCTCTTCAGTTGTAGTGAAAGTTATCGACTCTCTAGTGCTATCCCCCTTTTTCAGCATAACATTACAAAGGTAGACTTCATCCACCGGACGCCCTGGCTTTCTTTTTTGTTTCCAATCTATTGTCCTTCATTCTTGTAGATGCAAATCATAGATGACCTAGAAGGAATTTATTCCAGACCAAAGCATTCTTCTCAAGAAAAGAAAGCGGAGAGGGTGACTGAATTTCACCCTTTATCATTCCTTACTACTCCTCAATTCCCATCAAGTGTTGTCTTATTTCCCAAGCCATTGCTCAATCCTCCTTTTCTGATTGATTGAAAGTAGCAAGGAAAGACAAGCAAAAACTTTGTTGGCTTAAGAAGGAACTGAGGAGAGAGAAAGAGTAGTAAAGGAAAAACAAGTAGCAGTCTCAGGTCAAAGGAATCAAGGAAGAATTTCTTCTGATATTGCAATTAATCTTTCAGAATTTCGTCATGAGACCTAAGTATGCCATTCTCTTCTTCAAGAATTTTTTATTTTAAAAAAGAAACTAAGGCAACTTTTAGGTGCAGGTAAAGAAAAAGGCTAGTGAACCTCTTTCCAGGCAGTACAATTCAAAGGGCGAAGCTTGAGTAGGTTACTTTGAGTGACTTCATGGCGGATGTTCCGGTGTTAACGAGTTCGGAAAGAAGGTCAAGGATGAACAGTAGAGAAAGACAAAGGAAAGAGGAGATAGAGCTGACCTTGCTGCTGGCCTGGGAGCAGGCTTGCTAACCTTCGTCCATAGTGACTACTGATGAGAGAAGTTGCTTAGGGACCTACGGAGCTAGTGACCAAAGCGGAGTCAATTCATATTAAAACCAGAAGAGGGAATTCAATGTCAATCGCCATATCCTTGGCACACGTGACGGTTATCACCTCTACCACGTCCTCCTTAACGTCCCTTATTATCTCGTGCAGAATTCTTCCTCTATGAGGCTTCTGCTGGTCATCTTTACCAGCTCTATCTCCTCTACCGGATCTCCGCGACTTCGTCCTCCCCTTTTCCTCATAAGTAAGCTCTTCTCCATAGTGTATTTTGACTCTTACCTTCGCTTCTTTCATTTGCTTTCTTGTTTTTGGCTCAAGCAGTAGGTCCTTCGACCCTCAAAGCAATACAGTATGCTTCTTCTATACTATCCAGAAAAGACAAATGCAATTCAAAAAGTCAGCTCAAATATTGCCTTTTGTCTTCCTTCTTCACTCTACATCGTAGAGATAATAGGTTAAACTTCTTCATGTACTTTCTCATAGAATTTTTTTAAAAACCTTGTTTCAGATTCTTAAAATTTTTTACGAATTTCGCTTCGACATCCCCTGGTAGAAATTAATCCTTAAACTTTAGAACTTCTTGTTCTTCGTAGCCCTTCTCCTCCTGCTCCCTCTTCTGTCGTACATGTGCTCACCATAAACCTGCCTTTTTTTCCTTCAACTTCGTGGTAATGAAACGTACCCGCTCTGAGTCCGAAATCTCTTTTATTTCAAAATATTGGTACATCGCGATTAACCAGTCTAAGACCACATCACAGAGGGGTCTCAGCTTCCTAAAAAGAGTTAGTAACTTCTACGCTAGTCTTCACAGTTACTCCACTTCCCTAATTATCTGTGCTTCTCCTCCTCCTCCTTCCCTTCCTTGCTTCGAGGAGGTTATAATAATAACAGAAGGAGACAGGTAAAGAATAGAAGTCTGCCGTAGTCACTAAGCCTAGCTCACCAAGCCTTAGGAGTGCTCCGCCGTGGGCTTGGCTTGTAGTGGTTGAATCTTGTTTCCGACAGAACACCATTGATTGGTCTATTGGCAAAGGAAACCCGAAAATTCAAGATTTTGTTCTGTCCTCCATACATTTATTATGATGTCATTGCTGCTTGTCAATTTGAATTGCATCAAAAATCTCGTTCGAACTTCATATACGAGAATTCTAAACAAGAACTCGATACTTGAAATGAATCCAAGTGGAGCTTCTTTCTCAAGGTGTAAAAAATGGCACTCAAAAGACAGCCTATAAAGACAAAGACAGGATTTCAACATAAAAAGTGGTTGATGAGCGGTAATGGCTAGGGAAGGGGGCAAGTACATCCTTTTATTCTCAGTTCGTGGGAATTGTTTCATCACTAACCAGTTTAGCTCGGCTAGTGGGCTTTTGTGTTTGAACCTCGAATCCGAACCTGTTCGACAAGACCAAATCCATCAAAAAACCTAGGTCCAATATTTGCGTGTACAAGCTAGCCATCAACAAACGTACATCCTTTTACCGTATTATTCCCCTATTGGGCATAGCCTTTTCTCCGTTAGGCTCCTGTAAGGGAAAGTATGAGAGGGCCCCCCTCTCCCTTGTCAAAGCTTAGTTATCCGTGAATGAGAACTCGTTTTGCTTGTTGACTGGCTTATGATGGTTTCCTGTCCCAATTCAACATATTCCTTTTTTTTTTGCTTCTGCTTGGTAGCAAGCTTGTGTGCGAGCTTGGTCCGGTTTTGATTCCTAAGGCCCACGGAGAAGGGTGTGGAGCCTCTCTTTCCATGCTGCTCCCCGTGCCAGTGAATTGGCGACGATGAAGGCTTAAAGCATCTTTCCATCAACATCGAAAAGCTAGTAATTTTACGTGTCTTCTTGAGCGAGTGAAGTGCTTCACGGATGTGGAGCATGAACGCATAAAACATTTTGCTTTTCCTTTCCCTCCCTCGCTTTCAAGTACTTCCAATTCCAACCAATTTCTAGTTAATGCACCCATAAGAACCCGACAATCTCCCATATGGGGCAACCGTCATTTCGTCTGGCATGTACTCTCTAGTCACCACTCCTCCGAGTACGACAAAGTGAAAGGAGACAAGATTTACCTCCCCCTACTTTGTCAATCACAACCGTCTCATCTATTCTATTCTTGAAAGCATGTAGACAGAAGTTCTTTTTTTCGGTCTGTCTTGTTTTCAGGCCTCCACGGCCGTCCGGGGTTCTCCATTCTCAGAAAGCTTCAACTTTCCCACGCGTGCACGATCTAACGAATAGTTTTTGCGATCACTCTACATAATCTTATAAACCGGTTTATGCTTGTAGCTACCCCCGAGGGGAATATGTGATATAGCCCCGTGGGGAAACCCCACCCGGAGGCGGGAATCTCTTTGAATTTGTCTCTGCGATTGGTCTTTCCTTTAGCTGGATCGCACCTTCTCTTTGCACCTCTGGTTTGTATGCAAAATAAAATATTTAATAAGGGTTTAATAAGAAGACCTCTTAATTACTTGATCAAGGAACAGTGCTTTTGAACATTACTTACGAAATCAATCCTTCTACCTCACCTTCTAAAAGGGTAGTAAGAAGGGGGGTTCGGGTGTGCTTCTTCTTCCTGGCGGTTCAGGAGCTTAGGCACAAGCAGTAGTAGTTTCCTAGTTGGAGTTGGAACACGTACGCCCGACACCAGAGGTTGGTTAGCGTATTCGGTAAAGCATTCCGCTAGCTGGCGCATAGCAAGCAAGAAAGTTCAAAGTCAGCAGTAAGGTCTGGAGCAGGAGCATTAGGGTAGGTGATGGCTGCTGCATGGTGGAATTTAGCAAGTTGCCGGAACCGGCACCACCTACCCGAGGAAGAGTTGTGCTCACCGGGTAAATCCGGAGAAGGGAAATTTCAACTAAGAAAGAATAAGAATAAGAAGAATTGCTTAAGTAAGGTAATCGCTTCTTTTTTTCAGTATACTGCTCCGCTTGCAGAGCGAATGAACATAAGTCAGGCCGACTATGAGGAGGAAAGTGAGATCGTTATCCGATCTTTATTGTCTAACCCCAAAATGTGCATCTTCGAGTGTTTCATCCGATCCCCAATCTTCCAGTATCAATATTCGGCTGCTCAAGCCGATACAGGTACAGAAGTGGTTACAACGGAGCAGCTTACTCCTGAGATGGATTTACCGATTGAACTAGATTTACCCACCTTTTTCATCCAAGTGGATTTCGCCGTGCTACCGAGTTTTGAGAAGACTACGGGTATGATCTTTTTGATAATATATATGAACAAATACTAGCTTTTTGATAGTTTCATTGTCCCTTTTTTCCCTAATGGATGAATATTATTTTTCCATTGAATGCTTCCAAGGCATATACTTAGATTTAATAAGCAATGGTGCTTCTTCAGCCTTTTTAACCTTTTTTCTTAATTATTGAATTGAAGTTATATAAACAATGAACTGACAAAGCGTTTGTTCACGGAGGTTGTTGTAGTTTCCGTAGTTGCAAGAATTTCTTTCTCACGATTGGGTTGGTGTTTAGTGTACCGCTTGTGATGCCTATGCTTTGCATGGACATCTCAATGTCCAAGATAAAATGATCAAGGGGAAGAATCGATGAGGCGAGTGTTCTCGAAGAGAAAATCGTGATGCAAAAAGCATGAGGAGAATTCTAAACTCGAGATGTTAGAAGGTGCAATATCAATTGGTGCAGGAGCTGCTACAATTGCTTCAGTAGGAGATGCTATCGGTATTGGAAACATCCTTAGCTCCTTGATTCATTCTGTGGCGCGAAATCCATCATTGGAAAAACAATGATTTAATTATGCCATTTGGGCTTTGTTCCAACCGAAGCTATTTCATCATTTGCCCCAATGATGGACTTTTTGATCTCATTCGTATTCCAATTCCGTTAGTAATTGTTTACGGTGGGTGGGTAAGCAGGAGAGGATCCCTTTGGTTAGACAAACTGGCCGAGAAGGTTAGCGAGGTTCCTGCTATGGTGAAGTGAAAGATCTTTCACTATAGTGGGAAGAAAACAGGTAGGAGTGAGCGGAGCGAGAGCGCAAACTCTAGTGGTGGGTTGTCTTTGTGGTCCCATTTCATCGACATAGTCAGAAGTAGTGGATGTTGTAAACGCATAAGTGAAACACGAATGAGTATAGGTTTGGGTTATGTAATTTCGATCTAAACCCGGAAACCCATATCTTTATATACGAAATTACTTCGTCCTTTTTTAGCCCTTTTTTGTTTGTGCATCTTTCTCCCATGCTTGCCATTGGTCAACAACCAACCAAAGTGCTCTATACTTCTTCACTACTCGTACAGGCTTGACGAAGTTACGCTGTATTGAGGAAATTTTTGTCTCAATCAATCAAGAATGCCTCAACTGGATAAATTCACTTGTTTCACACTGGATCTAGCACAGATCATCTCCAGCCCACTTGAACAATTTGAAATAATCCCATTGATTCTTATGAAAATAGAAAAATTTATACTTCTCATTCACAAATCCATCTTTGTTTGTGCTACTAACTCTCAGTTTGGTCCTACTTTTTGTTTATTTTGTTACTAAAAAGGGAGGAGGAAATACAGTACCAAATGCTTGGCATTCAATCGTAGAGCTTATTTATGATTTCGTGCTGAACCCAGTAAATGAACAAATATGTGGTCTTTCCGCAAATGTTAAACAAAAGTTTTCCCCTCGCATCTCGGTCACTTTTACTTTTTCGTTATTTTGTAATCCATAGGGTATGATACCTTATAGATTCACAGTTACAAGTAATTTTCTCATTACTTTGGGTCTCTCATTTTCTATTTTTCTTGGCATTACTAGTGGGATTTAAAAAAATAGGCTTCATTTTTTAAGCTTCTTATTACTTGCAGGAGTCCCACTGCCATTAGCACCCTTTTTAGTACTCCTTGAGTTAATTCCTTATTTTATTCGAGCATTAAGCTCAGGAATACATTTATTTGCTAATATGATGGCCGGTCATAGTTGAGTAAAAATTTTAAGTGGGTTCGCTTGGACTATGTTATGTATGAATGATCTTGGTCCTTTATTTATAGTTCTTGCATTAACCGGTCTAGAATTAGGTGTAGCTATATCACAAGCTCATGTTTCTACATTCCTAATCTGTATTTACTTGAATGATGCTATAAATCTTCATCAAAGTGCTTATTTTTATATAATTGAACAAAAACGAGTCTGAATGGGTATACTTAGTCGTGGAGCATTCCGAGTATTTGCTTTAGGGATCGTTCATGAGTATCTCCTTACTTTATAGCAGTTATTGCTCCGTTCCAGAAGGTATTGCTCTCGCCTAAGCTTTTACTTTGAAATCGAAGACTGTTCAAATTTCCTACTGAGATAGCTAAGTGGAGGGAGAAGTAGACGTATCTTACTAGGAAAAGACAGGTTAGAATGGATAACTCGCGGGTGGGATTGACGGGATAGATCACTTTTGCAGAAGGAGGTAGAATCGAGGGAAGAATAATGGCTATAAAGGTCCTCGCCCTATTAGGCACATGGTTCTAAAGATTCAATCTCAAAGCGTTACAAAAGATTAGGTAGAAGAAGAAATAGAACTAGAATTCTTCGTCCCTCCCCTTGTACCAAGAAGCAAGTTCAGAACATAAGGATAATGGGCTCGTCTATTATAAGTTATTAGTTTACAGAGTTATCTTAGATATCTCGAGTAAGGAGGCGGGACGGGATAGTTAGAATTCTATTTCGAGAAAGGAAGAGACTATCGGGAAGCTCACTCTCGGCCGGGCTCGAAGCAGAAGGTAGAATGTAATATCTCTTATTGGTTCAGCTCATCAATCTATTACAAAAGAGTCCAGCGGAGACAAAGAAAGAAGCCATTTTTATAAAATATTTGCTTCCAGTCCGGATCCATCCTAAACCAAAGAGCGGGGCTAAGCGAGGGGCATAGAGATACAGTGTTCATACTCGAGTTGCTCAAATCCAGTAGGAATATCAGGAATAGTAGGATCTAGTAGGAGTTTGCCTTGGAATGCAGTGAGGGAGCCCAGAGCTATTGAATTATTTCATAACCAAGGATAAGAATAGGACTTTTTACCAGTATCATAACTTCTCGATGGGAAATGGAACTTAGATCACGATGTGAACCTACTTATGAGTGGAATTTCGTTGACAAGCAAATTCCCAGGGAAAACAAAATTTTCTCCAATTGAGATGATTTCTTCATTTATGGATTCTATGCGAGATTCAGTTAGTGTGAAGTGTGATACTGGATCAGAGGGAAAAGCTATATGCTTAACACATAGAGCTTGGTGTAGGTAAGTATGTGCTCCAAAGTTTTCAATTCCACCTTATCAACCTGAAAAGAGCTAATACAGGCTTAGCCTGCCTTTTATCTTATCCTTCTATTCTAGGCGAGGAGGGAAATTTAGAATAAATAGCCCCAGAAAAAACTACAAACTAGTCAAAGGAAAGCCTGCCTTATTCTTCTCTTGTTTGGGACCCCTATTTTCTCGGAGATAGCCTGGTCTAAGCTAGAACAACAGATTCGCGAGCAAGAGTATATGTCACAGCTGATTCAACAACAGCCATATTTTTGGGGAACTTCCATATGAGTCTATTTTCTTCTTTTAATCCACTATAAAGGTTCTAAATTTGCTCCTGAATATTAAGGTTAATTACATTCTTGAAAGGATCAAGGGCTCTACCCTCTCGCATAAAGTCTTACGCTCTTATCATCAACCTTCGTGGAATTTTGCTCGTTTGGTCTCGCTATTTCATTCCTAGTTCTCTCTTTCAAGCTTCTTTCCATCCTAGTGATTTCTTCTCATTCCGTTCGTTTTGCTAGCTGGTGTCGCCTTCTCTCTTACTTATCCATTCCCTTCCATATTTACCTCTCCTACTCCACTACTTCCCTCATTCAAGGCGTGATTAATACGCCTTAAACATCTCTCTTGAAAAAAACATTTTTTTAGTGGAGCCTTAGCACGTGAACCCATTGGTACAGGGCCCTTCTTCTTTGAAAAAAAGCTTCTGAATTATCATCACATCAGTAGGCGCAGAAAGTAAATCTTGGTATTGACTTATTGAAAATCTCTTTGAGATTTCTTAGAAAAATCTTTTTATGTGAGGCCGATGTTCCCCACCTTTCTTACCTTGTTTTTTGGGCTTAAAATTTTGTGACTCATAAGCCCTCCGAATATAAAGATAGATGGCTAAAGGGCGGTTTCCGCAGTTAACTAAGAAGGTGATCCATTGCCTTTGAGAGGAAAGGAAACCCGGGACTGAAAACAAAAAGGATAGGAATGAATTGAATAAAGAAAAAATATATAGAACCTTGAGCATTTTCTCCTCTCGGCAATGCAATGGTTGAGAGTAAAAAGGGGGTATCCACATAGAAAGATTACTGGTATATCTGGTAGATGTTTATCTTTTTGACTTCAGCGAAAATGTTCAAAGCACCACCTTCATCAATTATCTTGATTTCAAAAGGAAAGAGGACAGTGTCTTACTTACTTAAAAGTAAAAAAAAAAGGTAGTTTCCTATCGTATTTTCACTTTCTTGAACTGGCTACTATCGCAAAACGTGGCCTTGCTTGGTGGGTCGTTTAATTAATCAGTTTTAAGAAGAGGGATGGATTTCGACCTTACTTTGAGTCGTAACGATAGTAAAGCTCTATTTCTAGAACGATTTTTAAGGTCATTCACTCGGTGGCTCTGCTACCGATGGATCAAGATATGTTGCCTGCCTATCATGCCAAAGGTGCTGCTGGTGGATATGCCAAAGATGTCCTGGCTCTGAACCGGGTACTTGAAATTCTAAAGGTACTTCTTATGGTCCTGCTTCAACCACCCTTCCTTCTCTACCTTTTTCTTCAAAAACTTAAGCTACTTGGGCTGATGCTGGCAATCTCGAAGGGAGATGTCTGGACCTGGAGCAACTCGTCTTGATCTTTATTATATTAGGATGCGAGGAAAGGGAAAGAAGGTAATAATCAAGAAGAGGAAAGAGGAATGTTAAAGAAGTCCTTATAAGTACTTCACCTAGCCTTTCTATAGTCTTTCTTTCCCTCTTCCCTCAAGGTGCGCTCTTTCATCCATGTGCATGGTTCCACTTTCAATACCCCCTCCTCACGTAGGAGCGCATCTTGTTTTCAAAGATGAGTTGTAGATGAGTCGGTTCGATCACCCCACATATCGACGGTTTTCTAATGACTTACCTAGGCTCATCTAGTTGATCGAGAGATAGATGAGTATAAAGAAGGGATGGAGAATCTTTTATTTGATATTGATTGATGTATATGTTACGATGCCTTTGTATGAAGGAGGATTGGGGGTATGACAGATAAGAAGAGCGACCCAAAAGTGGAAAGAAGATTATAAGGGGCAGCGGCTCACCGATAATAAGAAGAACTCACATTCTCGTCCTGATAGATGACCAACCTGTTAAGGCATCTTTCTCGATCACCATCCTCTTCTATTCTAGTTCTTTTCTATTTTTTTAGGGACAAGTTCATTTTCATTCCCTCGATATGGCCAGGTGTGAAGCAACTTTACGATCCAATGAATTCCCTAAAATCGAATGACACAAGCCGAACTAGAATAGGCTGATTGATCCAGCTAACGATAGGATCCAATCGAAAGGAAGGTCACGTATGCTAGAAAGACGTGTAGACAAGCCTTTCTTTATGATCATATGGATCGCTTTTCGTGACTTTTCTTTACATAGCCATAGATTGCAGTCTAACCAGCTTTCTAACTTTAGGGGACCGAGAATCAGTCTTTTAATCCTCCTCGAATCTACTCTCATCTTTCGAATTAAGGTTTCGATTTAGTTGGTGCAGACACTGAAGGATCAACTGACACTAGATAGGAAAGGTTTTCGATCGAAGCTCTCGAACCTGTTCCGAAGTCACTTTAGGATTCCGTTTCCGATCTAGTTGATGTTCCGACATCCCAAATTGAGGTGGCTCTAAACTCAGGTTTTCCTACCTATCTAGTTACAGAGAGAGGAGAGGGGCTTCGAAGCCTTAATTCAAGTTGGAAATCTCGCTAGAAAATTAGCCATATCGATCTAGGTAAATAGTGACATGAAAAGGCTTTAAAGCCTGAGGGGCGGATCGCGAGGTAGGATAAAATGGTATTCGAACTAGGGCGGTCTGAGGAGGCCCTATGTAGTATGTCTTTTCATGGGTGGTGGGCAGAGAAAAAAGCGACAAAGAGTTGTTTAAAGACCTTTTCAAAAACCACTTTGTAGAGCGCGAGTATCACGCTCAATAGAACCAGACTTTGCTATGTCAATAGTCAATAGGAGAGAGAAAGAAAGAGAACAACAAGAGGAGGCCTTTTTCTTTATATTTATTTATTTCGGAAATCGAATCATCATGCTCTTTATGCCCTTCTGAAAGCCATGAGGCGGGGTCACACGAGTAGCGAAAGACTGAGCTTGCTCATGTTCTCATGCTTCACACAAACCCAGGCTAGGAAGCTTGAAAGCCATATCATACCATATGTGATAGTTTATATGAGTCCACCAAACTATAGAAGGACCAGGTCCTCTATGAGTTTCTACTGAGAACGCTAATGAAATAGTAAGTAAGTAAGACAGGGAGTTTTACGTGGAAAAATCCCTGCCTAAGGGGATAAAAAACCACGACCTACACTGGTAGGATTTCAACTTCACTATGAGCAACTTTTAGATTACAACCTATGCAATGTAGGAATTAAACTCTTAATCCCTCACTAACTTGTAATACACCTATTACAAGCCACTTTGCAATACACCTATTACAAAGACTTCAACTCATGACTAACTCTAGTCACGACACAAATACTAAGGGTTTATGGTTTTACAAGGAGGTTCCTAAACAACGCTTCTAGCTAAGCAAATTAGGAATTACAATGAAGAACAATTACAAAGTTTCAACTCAACTAAGGACAATAAGATACTAGATTTAGGAACTGGTCCGTAGTAGTGTTAAACTTTGTTCTTGATGCACTTGAGAATTGAATGCCCGGATATCAGATGGCTTGAATGCTTGGAGTGAATTCTCAAGTGTTCAAATGATGTTTTTTTTTGTAATACTCTTGTTAATAAAACTTTGATGACATCACTTGAATGATGTAATCACTTGGTTGGTCAAAGGACAAGTGACTGCAGAACTGTGCTGCACTATTTCTGTGTACAGTGTAGACAGTCACTTTCCAGCTGTACACAGTTGACTTCGTACTGCTGTCAGGGAAACACAAGGGATCAGGTCCCTGTGTTGGTTCTCTATCTTCTGAAGTTGTAGCAGTTCACATTAGCTGGAGTCCATTGATTAGGAATGTGTACCAAGTGTGTCAGGTTCCCTATCTGGTTCTTTGACAGTAAGTTTGTTAGATCATTAAAACATAAAGCTAAGACATTGGAAACCCATAAATTTCCCCCTTTTTGATGATGACAAACTTAGACATTGATAACACATGTTTAGAACAGAATTAACTAGATGAAGCAACAGGAACTTCACAAGTTCCCCCTGAATCTATGCTTCCCCCTTAATCAGATCCCTGTTTCAATTATACTTCCCCCTTTGGGCATCATTAAAAATACATAAGCAGGCAATCAACATAAAGAAGACTAGCCTAGCTAACCCATGCCACATATGTTCACACAATATGATAGAAAAGAGAAACAGAGAAACGTAAGCATTAGATAGCAAAAGAGGATAGTTTTTATATAGTAAACATATGCCTTTGCTATACAGCAAAGGCAAAGTTTGGACTGTTTTTAGCGGGAGCAGTACAGGTGCATCCCATTGACATCACAAAAAAAAGAAACAAAAACAGTTGCCAAGTCATTAAAACAAGAACATAACATCCAGAAACTGGTCACTGAAAGGGGCTGCCTAGGGGACACTAGGAGGAGAGGGCTTGGAAGCTGCAGCAAGGGTTTGGAGAACCAGATCTATTCGGGCATTCACCGACGTTTGCTCGGTGAGCAGTTTCTCCTTCAGGTCCTCCACTTGTGCCCTGAGATCACCATTTTCTTTGGTCAAACGAGATATCTCCTCATTTGACCCTGGGTCCCCTTGGGCTTGCTGACCTTCAGGATAGCGTTCCTCACCTTCAACCTTCGAATCTCCTAAGTTGCGCTGTTTTGAGCATTGATAAGCTGAGAGATTGTCGATGTACTGCCTACCCCCCCATTCATTTCGATAAACTCACATTCCTCCAAAGTTGTTTGAGAGAAGGTCTGCTTCTTGGTCCCTACTTTGCACTGGCCCAGGGGTAATTTGAAGAACTTAAACACGTGCTTAAGAAGAAACCCATATAGAAAAACATGATTTCCATCCTTGAAACTCGCCACCTTCTGCATATGCTCGATCATGATGGCAGGCAGGTTCACAACTGTAAATCCATCCAGTGCCACCATTAGATACAAGTCAGATTTGGAAGCAATGGACCTCCTCTCAGCACGGGGTAGAAGAACCTTGTTTACCAGCTCAAACAATAACTGATAGACGGGCAGCAAGGC
>NC_031998.1:25435350-25443526 GCF_001879085.1 Nicotiana attenuata
CACTAGAGAGCATCACTTCACATCCTTAAGCATTTGCATTCCAATCTTGTTCACCATCTTCAAAAGAACTTTGGTAGAGATTTGATGAACAAATCAGCCATATTAACTTGAAAGAATATATTGCACCTTGAAATCATCATTCTTGATAGAGATGAATTGTCTTCATATGATCTTGTTGGAATCATCATTTCAATATCTTCACATAGAGGTGAAAACTCTTGCTATCATATTATCATGCATATAGTTATAGCAAGATACATTTGTGCACAAATTGCATTGAGGATGTAGTACTTCATCACCATGAATTTTATATGCTTTAGGTAATTTAAATCCTTCAGGGATTGTTAAGTCATATAAGCCATATAATAGACATTAGATGCATATCAAGTTTTCATGTCATGCTAGACATATAAGATATCGAAAACTGATTGCACATACCATTGACTTTATACTTTCAAGTTTTTGAACTACATGCATGTTCAAAACTACATGTCTTTCATATGAAACCAATTCTATTCGAAATTGTTTCACCAGACTTAAGATCCTCATATATATTTAGCGGTATCATAGATATCGTCGACGAACATTTTATATCGATTTCAACATTTTTAATAAAGATATAACATAGGGATCTCTTCATTCATTTCAGGTACCTGAATCTCTATGAGATTTTATGAAGTGTTATGTCATGTGATCTTCTAGATCACTTGTCTCCTTTATTATGATCATTTTGATCATTTGCTCATCTTCTTTATCAAGAAGTTTATTTGAAACCGATTTGTCTATATGCTTTAAGCGTACCATAGACTTTGTCCTTCTAGGTAATAGGAGTATTTGCAATGAGAATATAGTTACTTTCTTTGGGTCAGCAAATGCGTTTGGCATGCTTTGCAATATATTGCAAATGAATTATCTTTTTATGAACTTCAAGTTCATATTATCTTGTTCGAGGATCTAGATGTATAAATGATAATTCATTCCACGTAACATTTTCTCAACTGTTTATCATGTCTCCCCCTCATGTTAGAAAAACTAACTTGTTTTCTCAACTTTGAGAACCCATCTTTGTGCATTATGGTGTTAATCAAAATATACACCGCACATCAATAATAATAAGATGAAATTATTTGGTTCCTGACCATGAACCACTTGTGAGGGGAGAAATTAATATACTTTCGTATATAACGTATATCAAACTGGTATATAAAACTTTGTTCTCATAAGTAATTGTTTAACTATTAAGTGGAGGCACTCAATAAATCATTTTGCTAAACCAGCTGTGATGTAGACCAACTTATCACGATGAACTTCTTGAATAGAAAATCTGGAATATGCTTTAAATTAAATTATTGAGCAAGTTACCTCGCAAACACCATGTTGTGGGTTAATAATAATCGCACATGTAACCATCTCATAGATGCATCTTATGTGGTATACATGGCAGGTGAATTGGTCCATATTCACCTTTGATATTTCCAGCATTCATGGGATTCAATCCCAATTTTAGTTGATCTATTAATTAATGAGAACAAGCAATATAAGAGAATTCGTAAAGAACTTTCTAGTTCTTTAATATTTACCTATGTGAATTCTCTATTATTATTGCACATCATACATGAATTAACATGGCTAAACCAAGTATGCCAACTGGATAAATTATCAATATTGATAAACTTCAGGTTTACACCATGATGTGTGCAATTATGAATAAACTCCAAGTTTATTATGATAAGGGTTTTTATATCAATAAATATCCACTTCATTGTGGTATTCTTTTGTTTATGTAGTACAAATTGGAGAATAAAGCGGGTAGCTTTTCACATACATATTACCCCGCTACAAGATGTAGTAATAGAAGATATTAAATCTTTCCTTTATTTATAGTCTCAATATAATCAACCGCTTTCGCGTATACTTTGGAAACTGAATAAGTTTCTCTGACACTTACTACAACACAATACCTTATTGGTAGTTAATTGTGTTTCACTAAAATAGTATAATTGGCTCTTGCAGAGTTCTCAATTAATTTTGTAGTACCACATATTCATCAACACCCATATGGTGAATATCTCTTTTAAAGAGAAAGTTATACCATTATGGTTATGGTAAAAATTATATGCAAGATCTGTTTCTTGCATTACCGTTGACTTTTAATAATCACAATGCCAAAATATTTTGGCGTACAATAAGTACGTGACCAATGACTATTTGTGCCATGATAATGATATTATTTTCTTATATCATCTCAAACCTCCTTCTAGAGGTGAGCGTGGTATATACCACTAGCACGCTCATATTCTTCCAAAAATAAATATGTATTCTTAAATCAGATGTTGTCACATTCACAACATGAATAGACCATAATCATCTATATGTGCTTTATAAAATCTCATGTCAAATCGATGACAAATATTTTCACAAGTGGGGGATTATTTTGAGAATCCTTATTATTCTCATTATCACAATGATGGCGATTATAATTTCGTCTATTGCCACGTCCACATCCATTGATACATTCATAGTGATAATTTTATCTTCTTTCAGAATTATCGCATACTGCTATCACATTCTCTTAAGGGAATGAGAATGGAGCAAATTCAATGGGACGGGTTTCCACTTTTCGTGCCCATAATCATACATGAATTTGATCATGGCGAGGCATAGAAATTTTACCACTTCAGGTGGTTATAATTTCTTACAAACTGCATTAGAGTTATAATCAAACTTTGTTGTCTTTGCTTGTATTTAAAATCAAAGTTTAGAATAAAAGAGAAAAATACGGTAAAATACTTACCTTAAATCCAGAATTTAATCATGAAGGAAGTTCATGGAATAATTGACAATCATTATGCTCAATCCCAAAGCTTCTACTCAATTGGTTAGAGTCTCGTGCTGATAACGTGTTATAAAACAATAAAAGAAGAAGAGTAGTATTGCAGAGAAAAGTAGGGAGAGAGAATTCTTATTGATATTTAGGATGAATTACAATGGAATAGAACCCTCTATTTATAGGGAGAGGGTGACTTAGCCACCAAGTAATAAACCCTAGAATCTCTCTAAATATAGACATTCACCATAAATAAAATTCTATTTATAACAAAATTTAATATATAGGGTACACGTCTATGTCTATCTAAATAACAAAAAAGAGTTTAGAAAACCAAATAAAAGTTTACTTACATATATAATAAAGTAAACATACATGCTGGAGAAAGAAACATCACAAAATCAGTCAATATTATAAAAAATATTGTTTCTTTTTTCTTCTTGAAGAATATTTGTTTGAAGAGTCAATTTGCATAAATGGACATCAAACAAATAAAAAATTTTTGGCTATACAATTGCTATCATTAATTTCAATTTAGCACATTCAAGGAATCGAAGGGTATAAGCTGAAACCCCTTCATTTAGCTGTAGTCAAGCCAATATTGCAAGGGTATAATATTCTTTTTATTGAAGAATATTAGTTTTGAATCATTAGATTATGAAAGTTTTTTTTTTCAAAGAAGAGAAAAATTTGTTTCTAATTGATCGTGTCACGACCCGGATTTTCCACCCTCGGGAGTCGTGATGGCGCCTACTAGTGAAAGCTAGGCAAGCCAACTATTTCGATTAATTTATTTTACGTTTAACCTCTTAACAAGCGCAAGTTAACATTTATAAAGAGCGGAAATAATAAAGCGGAAGAACGAAATTTAACAGTTTAGCTAATACCAATACGAATCCAAAAACATAAACCACCCAGAACTGGTGTCACAATCTCACGGACTATCTAAGAATACTACAAACATGGTCTGAACAAAATAAATACATGTCTGTCTCCGAAATAGATAAGAGCAAAAAGAAACTAGATAGGAAGGGGACGCCAAGGCATGCGGACGCCTGCAGGACTACCTCAGGTCTCCGATGGACTGAAGGCAGCAACCCCTAGCTAAGTTCCGTATGTTCCAGTACCAGAATCTGTACAAAAGAGTGCAGAGTGTAGTATCAGCACAACCGACCCCATGTGCTGGTAAGTGTCGAGCCTAACCTCGGCGAAGTAGTGACGAGTCTAGGACACAACAAATAATTAACCTGCACTTACACAGTATCTAGCAGGATAACAGTAATATAAGTAATTCGAAAGTAACGGGAAGGGTTAACATGCTATGGGGGAAATACCAACATAAAGAAAGACAATAATAGTGGAATAAGACAATTAAGGCATTTGAACCGAAAACAGCATGAAATCATAACAAACAGGAAATAAGTGCACGGCATCACCCTTCGTGATTTTACTCTCAATCCTCACCAATGCAATCAAGTAATGAAAATGTGCACGGCATCACCCTTGGTGCTTTTACTCTCAATCCTCACCAATGCAATCAAGTAATGAAAATGTGCACGGCATTACCCTTCGTGCTTTATCTCTCTTCCTCACCATATAAATAAGTATGAATGTGCACGGCATCACCCTTCGTGCTTTATCACTCTTTCCTCACCATATGCATAAGTATGAATGTAAATGTGCATGGCATCACCCTTCGTGCTTTATCACTCTTTCCTCACCCAAACAATAACAACGACAATATTCCAGCAAG
This sequence comes from Nicotiana attenuata, assembly GCF_001879085.1. Taxonomy (NCBI): domain Eukaryota; kingdom Viridiplantae; phylum Streptophyta; class Magnoliopsida; order Solanales; family Solanaceae; genus Nicotiana; species Nicotiana attenuata. Next base: position 25,439,931 of record NC_031998.1, read on the forward strand.
GGAATCAACAATAAGTATAAATACGTCCCGGCAAGGGAATCAACAATAAGAATTAAATACGTCCCGGCAAGGGAATCAACTATAACCAAACTTGTACCAATAATCAACTTCACAGTTGCACCTCAACTAGAGCCAATGCTAAACAATAACCAAATACCAAGAAGAAAATCATAAATCTTACTCAACGTGGATAATCAACAATATAGGCATACGTAGTACTTATTAAGAGACACAACGATCACAATTTGAGACCCACGTGCATGCTTGACACCAACGTATAGATACTCGTCACCATACCTATACATCGTACACTACACTAACACATAACAAATAAGGCACAACACCTATTCCCTCAAGCTAAGGTTAGACCAAACACTTACCTCGAACTTCCACGGCCAACTCAAGCCTCAAACACCGCTTTTCCTTTAGAATTCGCCTCCAATTTACTTGTATCTAACCCGAATTAATTTAACAACATCAATAAATGCTAAAGAATTCAATCCCAATGCTAAATTATAGGTTTTCTATCAATTTCCCCAAAAAGTCAAAAATCGACCCCGGACCCGCTTGGTCAAAACCCGAGGTTCGAACCAAAACCCGATTACCCATTCACCCACGAACTCAAATAAATAATTTGTTTTAAAATCGGACCTCAAATCGAGGTCCAAATCCGCAAAATTTGAAAATCCTAAGTTCTACCCAAAATCACCCAATTTCCCATGAAAAACCCTTGATTTTGAGTTGAAATCATGTAAAAAGAAGTTATAGATTGAAGAAAATGAGTTAGAAATGACTTACTAATGATTTGGAGAAGAACTTGTCTTTGGAAAATCGCCCAAGAGAGTTTAGGTTTTGAGAGGGTTTGAAAAATGAAGAAATTTCGTCTAAATTATAAGTTGCACAGGTGCAGATATCGCATTTGCGATGTCATGTTCGCAAATGCAAACTCGCAATTGCGGTCCAGACTTCGCAAATGAGGCCTGCCCTGCTTTCTTCGCAAATACGAACTACTGTTCGCAATTGCGGTCCCTGCTGAAGTTGCATTTGCGACATTGAACTTCGCAAATGCGAAGGTCTCCCTGCCCAGCCCATCTTCGCAAATGCGATGTTTCATCACAAATGCGAGCTCGCATTTACGAGCCAAGCTTCGCAATTGCGAAGCCAGCAGACCTGCAACACACCAGCAGTTTTCCTAAGTCCAATTTCACTCTGTGGCCTATCCAAAACTCACCCGAGCCCTCAGGGCTCCAAACCAAGCATGCACACTAACCTAAAAACATCATACGGACTTGCTCGTGCGATCAAATCGCCAAAATAACACCTCGAACTACGAGTTTAGCACCAAAATCGAAGAAAAATCTCAAGAACTCTTAAGTTTCAAATTTCACAACCAAGGGTCCGATTCACGTCATATGAAGTCCGTTTCTTACAAATTTTACAGGCACAACTTAAATACCATATAAGACCTGTACCGGGCCCCGAAACCAAGATACGGGCCTGATACCATCAAATTCAAACACATTTAAATTTCCTAAACACTTAAAATTTTAGTTAAATAATTTTTTTCATAAATTTATTTCTCGGGCTTGGGACCTCGGATTTCAATTCCGGGCATACGCCCAAGTCCCATATTTTTCTACGGACCCTTCGGGACCGTCAAATCACGGGTCCGGGTCCGTTTATCCAAAATGTTGACCGAAGTCAACTTAAATTTAATTTTTAAGGAAAAATTAGCATTTTTATTAAATTTTCACATAAAAGTGTTCTGGATATACGCCCGGACCGCGCACGCAAATCGAGGTGAGATAAAAGGAGGTTTTTAAGACCTAGGAACACAGAATTGACTTGTAAATCAAGTGATGACCACCTCTAAAACAACCGTTCGTCCTCGAACGGACATATAAAAGAAGTACCAGAGTCGGGAAAAAGATGGGTATATCGACTCCGCATATCGGACTCGGACTCCCAGGTAGCTGCCTCGGCAGGATGACCTCTCCACTGAACACGAACTGAAGGGAACTTCTTCGATCTCAACTGACGAACCTGCCGGTCTAAAATGGCCACCGGCTCCTCCTCATAGGTCAAGTCCTTGTCCAATTGGACAGTGCTGAAGTCTAATATGTGGGATGGATCGCCGTGATACTTCCGAAGCATGGACACATGAAACAATGGGTGCACAGCTGATAAACTCGGCGGTAGCGCAAGTCTGTAAGCCACCTCTCCCACTCGATCAAGAATCTCAAAAGGACCAATGAACCTAGGGCTTAGCTGTCCCTTCTTCCCAAATCTCATCACGCCCTTCATGGGCGACACCCGAAGCAACACTCGCTCTCCGACCATAAATGCCACATCACGAACCTTGCGGTCGGCATAACTCTTCTGCCTGGACTGAGTTGTACGAAGCCTATCCTGAATGATCTTCACCTTATCCAAGGCATCCTGAACTAGATCTGTACCCAACAACCGAGCCTCTCCCGGCTCAAACCACCCAACCGGCGACCGACACCGCCTACCATATAATGCCTCATAGGGGGCCATCTGAATGCTCGACTGGTAGCTGTTGTTGTAGGCAAACTCTGCTAATGGCAAGAACCGATCCCAAGAACCTCCAAAATCAATAACACATTCTCGGAGCATATCCTCCAAAATCTGAATAGTACGCTCGGACTGTCCGTCCGTCTGAGGATGAAATGTTGTGCTCAACTCGACCCGAGTACCCAACTCACGCTGAACTGCCCTCCAGAATTGCGAGGTAAACTGCGTACCCCAGTCAAAAATGATAGACATGGGCACACCATGAAGACGAACAATCTCCCGGATATAGATCTCAGCCAACCGCTCCGAGGAATAGGAAACTGCCACAGGAATGAAATGCGCTGACTTGGTCAGCCTATCAACAATAATCCATACTACATCGAACTTTCTCTGAGTCCGTGGGAGTCCAACAACGAAGTCCATAGTGATACGCTCCCACTTCCACTCAGGAATCCCAATCTTCTGGAACAAACCACCAGGTCTCTGATGCTCGTACTTTACCTGCAGACAATTCAAACACCAAGCTACATAGGCAACAATGTCCTTCTTCATTCTCCTCCACCAATAATGCTGCCGTAAGTCCTGATACATCTTAGCGGCGCCCGGGTGAATAGAATACCGGAAACTATGGGCCTCCTCTAGAATTAACTCACGAAGTCCATCCACATTAGGCACACAAATACGACCCTACATCCTCAGAACCCCATCATCTCCGACCATAACCTGCTTGGCACCTCCGTGCCGCACTGTGTCTCTAAGGACAAGCAAATGAGGATCGTCATACTGCCGCTCACGGATACACCCAAATAATGAAGAACGAGCGACTGTGCAAGCTAACACACGGCTGGGCTCAGAAACATCCAACCTCACGAACTGATTGGCTAAAGCCTGAACATCCAAAGCAAGCGGCCTCTCACCGACTGGAATATACGCAAGGCTGCCCATACTGGCTGACTTCCTACTCAATGCATCGGCCACTACATTGGCCTTTCCCGGATGATACAAGATGGTGATATCATAGTCTTTCAACAGCTCCAACCACCTCCTCTGCCTCAAATTTA
>NC_031998.1:25444781-25548215 GCF_001879085.1 Nicotiana attenuata
ATTGGGGCTGGGCCCCACCACTCTGAACTGCATCCCTAGGACGGCCTCCTGCTGGCTGGCCTCCACCTCTAGTTGCCTGGTCTCCACCTCTAGCGGCCTGGCCTCCACCTCTAACACCTCTATCCCTACCTCTAGCTGGCTGAACGGGCGGTGGAACACCTGGTGCTGGGACCATAGTATGAGAACCCTGGTGCTGAGAACTGCTCGAGGCTCGAGGGCAAATCCTAGCAGTGTGCCTCGTATCACCACAAGTATAGCAAGACTTGGGCTGCTGAGACTGCTGACCCTGAAACTGACCCTGACGGCCTGGATAACCACCCTGAAAATTCCAGAGTGGAGGTGCACTGATAGGAGTTAGTGGTGCACTATAGGGCAACTGATCGGAATACTGCATGTGAGAACCACGGCCACCTAGAGCACCGTGAGAAACCTGAAGTGCTGACTAAAAGGGCCTAGGAGGATGGCCTCTACCAAAAGAATCCCTGCCTCCAGACGAGGCACCACTAAATCTGCCAGAATGACGAGGCCTCTTATCAGACCCCTAACCGCTACCCTGAGCTAAAACCATCTCAACCCGCCTGGCCACATTGGCCGCATCCTGGAAAGAAATCTAGCTACCTGTCTTCTTAGCCATCTGCAGTCTAATAGGTTGGTGTGTCCCTCAATAAACCTCCTCACCCTCTCTCTCTCTCTCTCTCTCGGTGGGGAGTATCAGAAGAGCATGACGAGCCAAATCAATAAACCTCGTCTCATACTGGGTGACAATCATAGAACCCTGCTGGAGACGCTCGAACTGCCTACGGTACTCCTCTCTCTGAGTGACGGGAAGAAACTTCTCGAGAAATAGCTGCGATAATTGGTCCCAAGTGAGAGCTGGTGATCCAACTGATCTGGCCAAACAATAATCTCTCCACCATTTCTTGGAGGAACCTGACAGACGGAAAGCAGCAAAGTCGACCCCATTGGTCTCCACTATCCCCATGTTCCGAAGAACCTCATGACAGCTGTCTAAGTAATCCTGGGGATACTCTGAAGATGTACCACCATAAGTAGTAGTGAACAGCTTGGTGAACCTGTCCAACCTCCACAAAGCATCGGCAGACATAACTGCTCTATCACCGGTCTGAGCTACCACACCCGACTGAACTGCTCCAACTGGCTGAGCTGCTGGAGTCAAAAACTGGGGAGCTATCAGCTCCGGAGTGCGGGTAGTGGGAGTCTGTACTCCTCCCCTAGCCTGAGAGACGGCTGGTGCTACAGGAAGTAAGCATGCCTGAGTGACACTCTCCATAAGGCCCACTAGACGGACCAAAGCATCATGGAGTACTGGGGTAGCAATGAACCCCTCTGGGACCTGAGCTGGGCCCACTAGAACTGTTTGGGCCGGAACCTCGTCATCAAACTCAACCTGAGGCTCCGCCGCTGGTGCTGCTGCTCTGGGCTGAGCTCTACCCCTGCCTCGGCCCCTAGCACGGCCTCGGCCTCATCCTCTGCCCCTCGTGGGAGCTGCTGCTGGGGGCTCAGGCTTCTGGTCAGCGGATGAAGAAGCACATGTTCTCGCCATCTGCGAAAAAACAGAGTAGAAGTTCAATTAATTGAGAAACCAAATCGCACGACAGAGAAGAACAGAAGTGAAACTGTTCCCAACTCTATAGCCTCTGGGGATAAGTACAAACGTCTCCGTACCGATCCCTCAAACTCTACCAAGCTTGTCCGTGGATTGTGAGATCAAAGCAACCTAGAGCTCTGATACCAACTTGTCACGATCCGGATTTCCCACCCTCGGGAGTCGTGATGGCTCCTACTAGTGAAAGCTAGGCAAGCCAACTATTTCGATTAATTTATGCTTTTTACGTTTAACCTCTTAACAAGCGCAAGTTAACATTTATAAACAGCGGAAATAATAAAGCGGAAGAACTAAATTTAACAGTTTAGCTAATACCAATACGAATCCATAAACATAAACCACCCAGAACTGGTGTCACAATCTCACGAACTATTTAAGAATAGTACAAACATGGCCTGAACAAAATAAATACATCTCTGTCTCCGAAATAGATAAGAGTAGAAAGAAACTAGATAGGAAGGGGATGCCAAGGCCTGCGGACGCCTGCAGGACTACCTCAGGTCTCTGATAGACTGAAGGCAGCAACCCCAAGCTAAGGTCCGTATGCTCCAGTACCGGAATCTGCACAAAAGAGTGCAGAGTGTAGTATCAGCACAACCGACCCCATGTGCTGGTAAGTGTCGAGCCTAACCTCGGCGAAGTAGTGACGAGGATAGGACACAACAAATAATTAACCTGCAGTTACATAGTATCTAGCAGGATAATAGTTACAGAAGTAATTCGATAGTAACGGGAAGGGGTAACATGCTATGGGGAAATACCAACTGTAACGACCCGACCGATTGTTTTGAGCTTTTGCACTTTGCTCGCCAGTTCTCGGGCATGACTTGCCCAGTGTAGTATATTATGACTTATGTAAACCGTTGGATTTGGTTTTCAGGGTAATCAGAATAAACTTGGAATAACGGTTCTCAGTTTGAAGCTTGAAATTTGAAAGGTTTGACCAATATTCGGCTTGCTTGTATACGATCTCAGATCGGAATTTTTATGATTTGGTTAGCTTCGTTAGGTGATTTGGACTTAGGAGCGTGATCGGAATGCATTTTGGAAGTCCGTGGAAGGTTTAGGCTTGAATTGGCGAAATTGAGATTTTGGCGATTTCTGGTTGGTAGGCGAGATTTTGATATGAGGGTCGGAATGGAATTCCGAGAGTAGCAATAGCTTTGTTGTGTCATTTGGGATGTGTGTGCGAAATTTTAGGTTATTCGGACGTGTTTTGGTTAGGTTTTTTTATCAAAAGCGGAATTCGGAAGATTTTTGAAACTAAGGCTTGAATCCGAGGTGTTTTGGTTGATTTAGTGTTGTTTGAAGTGTTTTGATGCTTGGAACAAATTTGAATAAGGTATTGGGATATGTTTGTGCTTTTGGTTGAGGTCCCGGGAGCCTCGGGGTGATATTGGGTGGTCAACGGAGAGGTTGGAATTTTGTGGCAGCAGCTGATATTGCAGCTTCTAGTATTTTCGCACCTGCGGCTTGGGGACCGCAGGTGCGGCGCCGCATAGGTGGATATTTGGTCGCAGAAGCGAAAAGGGGTCAGATGGGCAGAGACCGCAGAAGCGGTATGGGGACCGCATCTGCGATGTCGCAGATGCGGGAGATTAGTCGCAGAAGCGGAGGTTTAGACCGCAAATGCGGTACCGCAGAAGCGGATTTTTGACCGCAGATGCGGAAAGGCCTGGGCAGAGCATATATGTTATTTCATTTCGCGAGTTTGGGTTATTTCACCATTTTTTACTTCGACCTTGGAGCTTTTTGGGCGATTCTGAAGAGAGAAATCAAGAGACTTCGTTAAGGTAAGGATTTCGGACCTAAAACACATTTCTATGGTAGTATTTCATGGATTAAGGCTGTAATTAAGGAATTAAAGGGCTAAAAATGGAGGATTAGGGCTTGAGTTTAAGAGGCCTCTAAATGGGGATTTGAGGGGTCATCTGGACTCTGATTTTAGTATTTTTGATATGTATGAACTCGTGGGGAGATAAGGAACCCGTTGGTGTGAAAATTTCTGAATTTCGAGACGTGGGCCCGGGGGTCGGGTTTTGGTAATTTCGAGATTTGTGCCCTTTATTGATTGTTTTCGCTTGGGCTTTGTTCCCATAGCATATTTTGATGCCCTCGTTCTGATTTTGGATAGATTCAATGCGCGTGGAGGCCGATTCGAGGGGCCAAGGCATCGCGAGCTAGAGATTTAGCCGGTTCGATGTAAGTAATGATTGTAAATGCTGTCCTGAGGGTTTGAAACCCCGGATTTCACAACGTTGTGCTACTTTGAGGTGACGCACACGCTAGATGACGAGCATGGAGTCGTGAACCGTTAGGGGTTGTGACTTGGTCCGTCCCGTACGACTGTTAAGTCGCATATTTGATTTGAAATCTTATGATATTCCATATTTTTTGAGATTGATATTATATTTTGGGCTGTATGCCATGTTTGAGGACTTGTGCTGACCTGTTGAGACCCTTAGGGGCATTTTTACTAATCTTCCTCACTCTATTTGTTTGAAAACATATCCTCAGTCATGTTTTACCTGTTTATTGTTTAAATCTGTTTTATCACTTTACTTCTTAAAATGTGAAAACTGTTTGGGCTGAGTTCCCTGTTTTATTGATGGTCCGAGTGATTGTGAGGTTCATGACTGAGATAGACCGAGGGTCTGATTGTGAAGTTGATGACTGAGGTAGACCGAAGGTCTGATTGTGGGGTTAATGACTGAGAGAGGCCGAGGGCCTGGTTGTGAGGATTATATACTTATGGATTGGGCTACACGCCGCAGCGATATAGCGCTTGGGATGTAGGAGCCCCTCCGGAGTCTGCACACCCCCAGTGAGCGCAGTCGACTATATTCATTGATCGGGCTACACGCCGCAGTGATATATGGATCGGGCTGCGCGCCGCAGCGTTTACTATGTGGTACCTATTGAGTGTGAGTGCTGAGTGTGAGCGCTAATTGGTAAGAGTTGAGTCACGAGTAACTGAGAGGCTTGCCCGAGGGGCGATAGATATATACATGCACATGAGTGATGCTCTGCCTGAGGGGCCTGTTATGAACTTATTGATTTTCACTCCTCTTTAAAGTGAGTTTCTATTTAATATGTTGGTTTACTTACTGCTTTCACTCAACTTTATACTGATCCTCTGTCGGAAATGTTGAACAAATATTTTTTAACAACTTTTATTTAAGCTGGGGTTTATGAGATGTTCAGAATTTAGTCATTGATTTGGCTTTGTTATTTCCACTGAGATTCTCATGTTATGAGGTGTTTATGATTCCTGGTTTGCCCGAAGGGGCTGTTTACGAACTAAGTTTTGCCCGAGGGGCCGATTATGGTTTTCATCTCTTTTATTATAGATGGTATTGAACCCTTACTGAAATTGTTGGAAAGTATTTTCAAATGATTTTTACCAAAAGCTGGAATTTAAATGAGACGATTGACTCGTAATCTGTTTTGAAAGCCTGTTGTGCTTAGTGAGTTTATCATAAATGTGGATTCATCGTTTCCTACTGCTCAGTCTTTATTTACTCTTATTACTTACTGGGTTGGAGTACTCACATTACTCCCCGCACCTTGTGTGCAGACTCAGGTATTTTCTGAGCTTGGTGGCAGTTTTCATCGGAGTCAGCAAGGCCGCGATCGCCAGGGGGTAATGTGAGTACTCCGATGAAAACTGCCACCAAGCTCAGGAAATACCTGAGTCTGCACACAAGGTGCAGGGAGTAATGTGAGTACGCCAACTCAGTAAGTAACAATCATAAATAAAGGTTGAGTGTAGTGACGGGTAGTAAAATCACTTAAAGTTCACAATATAAAGTTTCAGTGAAAAATAACAAAGGCCAAATCAGTATTCCAGTCAAGATATCTCGTAAAACTCCAGTTTCAGTGACAATCATATAAAAACATTTTTTTGTTCAACATTTTTCAATAGAGGCTCAACATAAAAGAAGAGGAGTGAAAACAATAATTTCATAAACAAGCCCCTCGGGTGAAGTGTCACTCATATATAGGCCCTCGGGCGAAGTATCACACATATATATAGCCTCTCGGGTAAGTATCACTCATATATAGCCCCTCAGGCAAGCCTCTCAGTCGCTCGTGGCTCAACACTCATCAACCAGCACTAACACTCAGCACTAACGCTCAATAGGTACCGTATAATAACCGCTGCGGCGTGCAACCCAATCCATGAATTTATAGTCGACTTCGCTCACTGGGGGTGTGCAGACTCCGGAGGGGCTCCTACAGCCCAAGCACTATATCGCTGCGGCGTGCAGCCCGATCCATATATATATATATATCATTGCGGCGTGCAGCCCGATCCATAATTATATAATCCTCACTATCAGGCCCTCGGCCTCTCTCAGTCATCAGCCTCACAAGCCACTCGGGCATTTCAATGGTAAATCAGCGAACTCAGCCCAAACAACTTTCATATATTTAAAAATAGAGTAATGAAACTGAATCAAACAATAAACAGGTAAAAATCATGATTGAGGATATACTTTCGAATCAAAACGGTGTGAGGATAGTAGTTAAATACCACTGAGGGTCCAAACTGTACGGCACAAGGCCCCAAACATGGCATTCAACCCAAGTTAACATAATCATTTCTAAAACACATAGATATCATATAAAGTTTATCAAAATATGCAACTCTACAGTTGCCACGGGACGAACCAGGTCACAATCCCTACGGGTTCACGCCCACACGCTCGTCACCTAGCATGTGCGTCACCTCATATATCAAAATAGCACGAAATTATGGGGTTTCATATCCTCAGGTCTAGATTAACAATCATTACTTACCTCAAATCGGACAAAAATCTACTCCGCAATGCCCTTGCCTCTCGACTCGGCCTCAAATCGCCCCGAATCTATCCATAATTAGAATCATATCATCAATACATGCCAAAGGAACAAATCCCACGCGAAAATTATCAAATTAAGTCAAAATTCCCGAAATTGGCCAAACCCGACCCCCGGGCCCACGTCTCAAAATCCGATAAAAATCACAACACTAGAATCCTCATCCTGTCACGAATCTATACATACCAAAACCATCAAAATACGACGTCAAATGGCCCCTCAAATCCTCAAATTAAACTCTCCAATTTCAAGCCCTAAATTCCCAAATTTCTAGTCCAACTTCTCAATTAGATGATGAATAAAATCATAGATTCATGAAATTTAACCATTATAGGTTAGAATCACTTACCCCAATGTTGCTCCTTCAAATCCCTTGAATAATTGCCTCTCTCCCGAGTTCCTCGAGCCCAAAATCCAAAAATGAAGAACAAACCTCGAGCTGGGGTTTTATGTCCAGCAAAACCATACCTGCGGTCAAATACACGCTTCTGCGGCGCCGCACCTGCGGAATTTCCATCACAGGCGCGGAACCCACTTAATGAACCACTTTCCGCATCTGCGGTCACACCATCGCACCTGCAGTGCGCACCTGCAACTAATCTTCCGCTTCTGCGGAACGGACCAAACTCCACAGCTTCCGCATCTGCGGCTCCCAAATCGCACATGCGATGTTACGCCCCGCAATATTACGTCAATATTATGTCCTGCAATATTATATTATGATGATGTTATGCCTTGCATGTCACGACCCGGATTTCCCACCCTCGGGAGTCGTGATGGCACCTACTAGTCGGAGCTAGGCAAGCTAATTATCAATTACCTCTTTTAGCGAACATCGTCAATATTAGAAACAATGAAGCATTTAATAATAAAGCGGAAGTCTCAAATATATTTAACTGAAAGAAATGCGAAAGTTTAACAAAATCCTCTACCCAAGACTGGTGTCACAGTACTCACGAACGTCTAGAGAATACTAAATACAAGGTTCGAATGAAACATAAAACTGTCTGCTTCGGTACAAATAATAACAAACTGAATAAAATAGAAAGGGACTCCGGGCCTGCGGACGTCAGCAAGGCTACCTCGAATGTCCCTGGACTGAAGTCAGCTCCCGAATCCTCTACTGCTGTCCAAAAGCTGCTGCACCGGCGTTGTGATCTGTGCAAAAAGATGCACAAAGTGTAGCATCAGCACAATCGACCCCATGTGCTGGTAAGTGCCTAGCCTAACCTCGGTGAAGTAGTGACGAGGCTAGACCAGACTACCAGATAAACCTGTGCAGTTACAAAATATATTGCAGAAAAATAAACAGGAAATAAGCAGTTTATAAGGGAGGGGGAGCAGGCTGTGGGGAGGCAACAGTTATAAACAAGGAGTCTAAATTCTAAGGTTATAACAACCAATAGAAACTTAAATCCGGAATAAACACACTTAAGCTATCATTTGTTGCGGCGCGCAACCCGATCCTCAATCATCACTGTTGCGGCGTGCAACCCGATCCATAATCATCACTGTTGCGACGTGCAACCCGATCCATATCATTTAGTATTGTTGCGGCGTGAAACCCGATCCACATATATATCATTTATCATTGTTGCGACGCGCAACCCGATCCATATATTTATATTATTAATCCTCACCCAGGCAACAGTCGAAAATAAGGGGCAAGGGAGTAAACAATTAGTGAAAGAAATCCCGGCAAGGGAACACAATAACACACTAAATCCCGGCAAGGGAGAAAAGTCAATAACTCAATATCCCGGCAAGGGAGAAAATCATCATATCAATAAAACGTCCCGGCAAGGGATTAACCAATATCTCTTTCTTTTGCTTTCATTTCTTACTCTATTACTCACTTTATCATTTGAGCCATAGCTCCAAAGAATCACTTCATATCATATACCTTCACAATTCGCAACACAACTCAAGCCAATGCTCCACGGAGTCTAATAATCATAATCTTTGTCTCATGCTCTTTACAGTATATAGAAATCATCAAATAAGCATGGGAGAATCTCAACAAGTTCAAGATAATCTCAATATAAGGACACACGGTCATGCTAGACACCAGTGTATAGATACTCGTCACCATGCCTATACACCGTACTCGACAAATAGCAATTAGCAAGTAAGACTCTACTCCTATTCCCTCAAGCCAAAGTTAGACCAAACACTTACCTCAACTTTCACGGCTAAATCAATCCACAACGACCGCTTTCCCTCTCGAATTCCGCTCAAACTCAATCAAATCTATGAAATAACGACTTTACAACATTAATATAAGCCAAACAAATCAAACCCAATGCCTAAATATAGTTTTCTAAGCCTTCTTCCCAAAATTCCAAAAATCGACCCCGGCCCGCTTGGTCAAAATTCGAGGTTCGAACCAATTACATATCACCCATTCCCCCACGAGTCCGAATATACAATTTATTTTCAAATTCGACCCCAAAACGAGGTCTAAATCTAAGAAAATCGAAAAGCACTAACTCTACCCATTTCCCCCAATTTCAACCCTAGATTACATGTTTTAGGCCTAGGATTTCAATGGATGATGATAGAAAATGAAGAAAACGAGTTAGATAATACTTACCCAAGAATATTTGGTGAAGAATCGCTCTACAAGTCACCTAGGGACTGTGGAGAAGAAGAGCTCGTGTGAAATTTGGAATAATCCCGTCACTGTTCTGTTTTAAGGCTTTTAAAATAACTGGGCAAAAATGCCCTTCGCGTACGCGGGAGCAAGGCCGCGTTCGCGAAGGGTTGACACAACAGACCATCGCATTCGCTATGAGGATGATGCGAACGCGAAGAGAAAGACTGGGGGGTCCAGAAATTGTTATACGCGAACGCGTGAAGAGACACGCGAACGCGATGAGTAAATTGGTGAAGTTACGCGTTCGCGAACTGTGGAATGCGAACGCAAAGAAGGAATTTCTGGGGATCCTGAAATTGGCTTACGCGATCGCGAGAGTTGTGACACGAACGCGAAGGAGGGGACCTGGGAAGCATCGCGAACGCGAGCTGAAGGCCGCGAACGCGAAGAAGGGAATGCCTGTGCAAAAATTGCAGAAAATCTGCTATCATCCTAAGTCCAAAACTACCCCGAACACCTCCGAAAACACTCCCGAGCACTCGGAGCTCCTAACCAATCACACACACTAACTCAACAACATCCTACGAACTTAACCGTGCGATCAAATCGCCAAAATAACATCAAAATCAATGAATTAAACCTCAAAATCATCACTTTTTCATCAAACTTCATAAACTTTTAATTTTAGATATTTAGGTCCGAAACACGTCAAATGAAGTCCGATTTCAACCAAATTTCACAGAAAGCGCTTAAACTACATATAAGACCTGTACCGGGCGCCGGAACCAAAATATGGGCCCGATACCATCACGTTCTGATCAATTTCCTTTTCAAATTTCCATATTAATTTCTGAAAAACAATTTCACAGAAAAATTTATTTCTCGGGCTCTCGACTCGGAATTCGACTCCGAGCATATGCCCGAGTCTCATATTTTTCTACGGACCCTCCGGGATCGTCCAATCACGGGTCCGGGTCCGTTTACCCAAAATGTTGACCAGAGTCAACTTTATTCATATTATTATCAAAATTCATCAATTTTTACACAAAATTTATATTTAAGCTTTCCGGCTACGCGCCCGGACTGCGCACGCAAATAGAGGCAAGCCTAAATGAGGTTTTCAAGGCCTCGGAGACACGGAATGAGTGAGAAAACAGGTGATGACCCTTTGGGTCGTCACATTGCAGTATTACATTACGATAATGTTACGCTTCGCAGTATTAAATTACGACGATGGTGAACCCTGTAGTATTGTACGTTGAATTTGTCGTAAGGTAATTGACATCAGTCCAAGGAAAAGGATATTTGGAGATTATAAAGATTATGATATTTCAAACAAGTGATGAGTAAATTCGTGAAGGTGAGAGGGGAAGCAAGTCAAAGAAAATGAATTTTCGTCCAAGTTGGCATGTTGGGATAAAATACGGGCGAGCGATAATACCTGATATTTATGGACTAGTACCATATAAGGTACCATATTACCATGATAGTAGGACGTATAAAGTGTATTAAAAATAAGTAGAATTTTAAGTAAGTTGAGTCAATTCTTAATTATGCGGGTAATTGGTTAATTACCGGGTAGCGGAATATTATCTAGTTAATTAATTAATTATTGGATAAGATTAAAAAAAAAAACTCCTCCACCCCTACGTGGCAGCAAGTCTCTTATTATGCAAATGACTCTTAGTCATTTCTTAGTAGGTGGCATCCTAATAAATCAATTACAAGATACCTCAAACCTTAAGACTTTTAAAAGTAACATTGCAATTAGAAGTGGGGGAAAAACATTAGGCATTCTGATCAATGATCCAAAGTAGAGTCAAGGACAGTACTAAAAGATAATAAGAACGTTAGCCATTTATTAGAAATTTCAACTTTCTCATTTCCAAACACTTTTTTTCCAAATACTTCAACCAGGTTCTGAATATTTCATTAAGCAACGAATTCTTCAACCAATCCAACGTGAATTGTTAAAGCTGTAGCAACGTAAAATTTTGCGATTCTAAGGGAGTAGGATTCAATCTTTTCCAAGAATATCATACGGATTTTTCCCTACTCCAGGTATGTGAAGGCTAAGCTCTTCCTTCATTTTGGCATGATCTCGTCATTACACAAATTTGATAACGAGGCATAAAGAAAAATTCATATCCCGGAATTTACGTATATTTTGCTAGTCTCGCAAGTTACAATATTCTCTTTACCGGGACTTCATATTCAATTGAGTATTTTCTTCTTCCAGTCAAGAGAGGAGAGAGTATATACATACAGTATTAAAGTATTTTCATTACCATCGAGCTATAATCGATTGGCATGCCCCTATTGGGCAACCTCTGATCAGATGGTACGTTATATACCGAGTCTACTGCGGTCGAGCGCCTATGAGCGAGCCCAATTGGTCGAGATACAGAGCCTAGTATGGCCGAGAGCCTATGAGCGAGCCTACTACGACAGAGCAATTATATATATATATATACCGAGCCTTATAGGGCCGGACAACTATTTTACTTACTATATTGAGAGAATTGAGTCAGTATCAGCAGGTAAGCATATCTTCAGATTATCTTTGACTTTCAGTTACTTTCACTTATTATATTATCAGTTCAGTTTCAGCTTTCAGTATATTACCTTACATACTCGGTACATTATTTCGTACTGACATCCCTTTTCTGGGGGCGCTGCATTTCATGTGTGCAGGTTCAGACAGACAGACGGGTCCTCATTAAGTGTTGCCCTAGTTCAGCTTGATCGTTAAGCTCCATGCCTTTCGGAGTCGCCGGGTCTAGAGCTTTATATACATCTTGTGTATATATGTATATATGTTATGAGTAGGTCGAGGAGCTGTTCCGATCACAGTATATCCACCAGTAGAGGCTTGTAGACATATCATGTCAGTTAGTGCAGTATCTTGGGCTGGTAGGCCTTTTATGTATATTTTGTTGGTTTGCCAGTTGTAGCAGTTATGACGCCCTTGTCGGCCCAGTTTTATATTGACATTTAGTCAGCATTTGCAGTTGTCTTGCAATGTGGCCCATGGACAAAGTATGACATCATATGTTCAGAGTCCCTTAGTTGCAAGTTGGTATGCAAGGATAGGTGAGGCACTGGGTGCCGGTCTCGCCCCCTAGGTTCGGGGCGTGACAAAAGTGGTATCAGAGCAGTTCTGTCCTAGGGAGTCTACAAGCCGTGTCTAGTAGAGTCTTGTTTATGGATGTGTTGTGCACCACACTTATAAGCAGGAGGCTACAAGGCATTTAGGACTCTCACTCTTTATTCTTACTCTAGATCGTGTGGTAGAGCTCACTTATAAGAATTCAAATTCTGAACTTCTATTTTATTCGTAATAAGACGATGCCTACATTCAGAAAGACGATCGATAAGAGGTATAGTTGTGGAAGCGTTGAGTTAGAGGAACTCGATTTTGCATCTTGCGTATGATGAGTAAATGAGAGGTCTTTAGAAGATCATGCATGTACTAAAAGGTTTACGGTTCCCGATAAGGAACTTTTAGGAAATAATACTTATCCACTCTTACGGTAAAAAGAAATAACGAAATCGGAAGTTAGATACGAGTTGCAGCAAGTAAAAGGAGCAAGGTGAAGAAGGGTACGAGGTACCAAGTTAATAAAGATTATCATTATTTACCATTCAGGAAGAGAGATATAAGCATTTTCAGTTACCTTCAACAGTAACAGAGGTATAATTGGCCACATCAGTCATGCCCTATGGGAGCTAACAGATATTGTTTAAGAAAAGGACATGATAGCAGGATCCGGCTGGGGTTAGAGTAACCCAAAATGATGAATGGATGGTTTGCGTTAGTTGATATTTCCGAAGGACATTACAAATATGCTAATGGATCTCCTTGTAAGACACCCAGATGGTGCACTCTAAAATAGTACAGCTAGATATGAGTACTACAAAGATAGGCACAAAAAGCCTAGAAAGGATAAATATTACTTTAATGTGGCTCCCGTCCCTAGTAGAGAAAGAATGTTTGGAAATTCGAAGAGCCAATGGATGGAGCAATGGGAGCTAAAAGCAAAAGAATGTTTTGTTCAAATTTTCAGAATAAAGTGATAGATAGAAATATTAGCAGGGAAGTACGAAGAGGGATAATGAAGCATTATGAGTGAGATGTGATACATGGATGGCAACGGTAGAGTGTTACAGAATCAATAGTCAAATGAAGAAAGAGACGAGAGGTGATGGGCCTTAAGACAACAAAAGAGTATAGGTCATACAGTCACATCCTCATTTCGAGAAATAAGTTCGCGACTCTAACGTGATTAATAGAAGGAAAAGTTAGACCCCAGAGTAGTAGAAATCAGTATGGACTGGTGAATAAGATAAACTAAACATGAATTAGAAACTGAGTGATTTAATAATAGTCAGCATCATGAGAATTTCATATGGCATTCCGGCAATAATAGAATGGACAACAGAAGAAGATCCATGATAAATTCAGAGAATGGTCGTTCAGGGAGACGCTTTCCTAAAGCAAGCAATATGAGCAAAGTTAAGCTTAAGGGACTGTATGTGCCAATTACACTAAGTGTCACCGTCGCGAGTGAGAAATTTTGTTATCTTGCTACATAAGGATTACCGCAAGGCGAGTAAGGGTCATTGATGATGTGAAAGAACGCTAAAGATGAAGAGGAAAAACATCTATAGGCAGGTCGTCATGGCTCGAAGTCTTAGCACTCCCTTAAAGGGGAGAATATGGAATAATAAAGGAAGAATGCGATAAAAATGAGAAAAGGGATGAGATTGCACTTATCCAAATGTTATAGATATGCTATGATTCCAGAACGTTATGTAAGCACGACGTCAAAAAAAAAGAAGGGAAGTAAGGCTTCCTGCCCGGGATGTTATTGATAGATAAAGAGCCAGTACGTGAGGTAAGTTAAGACAAGGAAATAACCCAAGAAAGATTACGCGGAATATGGAAATGAGAATAGGCCGACGAGTAGTTAGTAGTTGATTCAGGAAGAGCCTAGTCATGACTAAACAAGAGGTTGCAGACAAATCAGCAGATCATGCAAGATAAAGGTAATAAACCCCAACAGGGGGAATTCAGCCCGCAGTAATGTCGTTATAATACTTGAGATATATTCAAATAGGAGTCGGGTTAGTTAAAGTTACCGTATAAGTGTTACGGGGTTAAAAGAAAGTGCCCTGGGAAGGCAGTCGAAATATCAGTTTAGAAGCAACCCTACAAGCACAAGGGCACGTAGGTAAGCAACTACGGATGATTATAGGCAAGGAAGGACATCAAAAGGTCCGTAATAATCTCACATCTTTACGAGAGTCAAGGGTCTCCCTAAGTACTACAAAGAAAGACTAGCTGAGGAAATAAGAATAATCAAAACACCAACACCCTCTGATTCAAGCCTAAGGATTCCTAAACTTCCGAAATGTCGGAACCTACCAAATCACCTCCGAATGACCTGAAATTTTACACACACGTCACAAGTGACACTAGGGACCTACTCCAATTTCCAGAATTTCAATCCGACCCCGATATCAAAATTTCCACTGCCGGCCGAGAAACGCCAAATTCCCAATTTCGCCAATTCAAGCCTAAACCTACCACGGACCTCCAAATCACATTCCGGGTGCGCTCCCAAATCCAAAATCACCTAACAGAGCTAACCAAATTATAAAAATCCAAATCCGAGATCGAATACTAAAAAGTCAAAACTTGGTCAAACCTTTCAAATTTAAAGCTTCAAGTTGAGAATCATTTTTCCATATCTGTTCCGATTAACCTGAAAACCAAAACCGACGATTTACACAAGTCATATTACATCATACGAGGTTAGTCATGCCTGAGAACTTGCGAGCGAAATGCAAATTCTCAAAACGACCGGTCGGGTCGTTACATTTGCATTAAGGTTAAGCCAAGTATGGCGTCGAAAAATAAACTACTTGACAATTTTAAGATAATATATGCAATGTTTTATAAGAATAATCAACTAATTTAACATTTAATGATTTAAAGAACAAAATTGTTGTATATATAGGGTATTAGAAATTCAAATTCTGGGGCTAGAGATATCGATAAACTTAAAGTGGAGTCAATACTGAAATAAATCCGGCCAAAGAATCATTTAAATTTTTAGATAGCCGATTAAAGTAAATTTTAAATTAAGGATAATATCTTCACTGGCATCATTATAAAGATAATCATTATTATAATATATATAATGTTTTAAAAATTAAAATTTCAAAATAGTAATGTTTTTTGAAAAATAAAATCATACCAAATAAGAGTTCAAGTTGTAGTATAAGAGTCACGTTGTAATCAATCGTTTATATCGTGTCAACCTTTGTGCTTTACCATAAATATGAGTTATTATTTCACTTTGTGGCTATTTTTAGGTTCCAATGACACCTATGAGAATAGTGCAAAAATAAAATTATTACTACGAGAATTGAGAAAATGTTAGTTTTTTTTCATGTATGTTTCTTAATTAATATTTGGCGATTATCTATAATTATTTAGAAGGTTTAAATGTTAAGGTTATTTACATATAATTCAAATAACTCAGATATTTAACATGGTTAATGTCAAATATCAAAATGGAGTAAAAAAAATTCACTAGCTAAAGAATTTTTTTATATTTTTAGATAGCCAACTAAAATGAGTTTTGAATTAAGAATAATATTTTCAATTACATTATTATAAAAATAATTATTATTGAAAAATAATGTTTTAGAAACTGAAACTTTAAGAAAGAAATATTTTTTAAGAGATATCAACACACCAAATAAGAGTTCAAGTAGTAGTAAAAGAGTTAAGCCTTATCCAAAGAGTCATTCATTGTCTCAACATTTGATTGTTTTGCCATAAATATGAGTTATTATTTTGCTTCCTAACTACTCTTAGGATCCAATGACACCGGCAAGAATGGTATCAAAAAAGAAAAATAGAAGAAATGGTTAATTTTTTTCATGTAGTTAATATCCAATGATTATCTATATTTACTGAGAAAGTGTAAATTTTAAGATTATTTACATACAATCCAAATAACTTAAATATTTGACATGATTAGTGTCCGCGCATCCGCACGGATACTAATACTAGTAAATAAAAGAAAGGAAAAAGCATGAGTAATTGAATATCACTATCAAAACCCGTCTTTATTATCAAGACTTAATTAAGCATGCTAAAGTAGCAAGCATTTCCCATAGTGGTCAAGTGGTGGCTTGAACTTTACCAATTATTTCTACAAAAAAAAAAAAAAAATGTTATGTTATCCAGTATTAATATTAGGACCCGAATAAATTTGCACGGAATAGTTTCATATATGCGGTAAAGTAAAAAAGATAGTCAAGTGCGTAAAGCATCTCACATTTAAGTAGAGTTCAGGGAAAGACGGCACTACGAGGAATGTAATGTAAAGTAAAAAGTGTTATCTAACAAAAGCAAGTTTATATTCAAGACTCGAACGTGAAGCTCCTGGTCAAGGACGGAGGCACCCCAATCCTTAATGGTATTTCGAAAAAGTTTATTGCGCAACAACTCTTAAGAGATAATAACATACATTTTAATCATAATCAAATGTCATAATCAAAACAAGTCATTATCGTAGGATTCTAATATCCACGTATAACTTTCGAAAATTGAAAGCTTTTCTAAAGTTTTTGATAGGGATATAACGGGCGGTAATGCCCATGGCCCACCTTCCCCTTGAAAAAAATTATATAATATCTAGCTTATTTTTTAAGTGTTTTTTTTTAATTAAAACTTGACTCCAAATTTTAAAAAATGCAAATTTATGATTCCACCCAAATTTAAAGGAATACTTCACGTACGCTTTAGAAAGGAACCTTAAAGTAACGGTACAATTAATTTCGTATAACATATAAATTACATGTTGGAACCATGGTATCAACAACTGATATTTGTATCAAGTTAGACTGCCTATATAACATCCACTTGGGGTACGATCATTTCCCAGAGCATGCATGAACGTGAATGCTTCGTGCACCGCGCTGCCCTTTTTTGTGAACTTCATGAAACAACAAACAACAACAATTCAGTGAAATCCCACAAGTAGGATCTACGCACACCTTATTCTTATCCTGGGGACAGTAGCGACACTGTTTTCGATAGACGATCGGCTCAAGAAAGATGAAAAAACCAATAGAAACAAGCAATAACAACAAAGAGGACTAGAAAGATAATAAAGACAAAAGGAAACACTATTACAACAACAAAATACTAAAACTTATTTTAAACTTGACGTGTACTTTTTAATAAAATAAAGAGAAAGTATAACATAAAATGTCATTTCTTCTTTTCTATTTTCTTGACATTTATGAAATTTTAATTTTGTTCTTCTTTTAAATATAAATAGTGTGTTTGCCATTTAACGATTTGTGAAAATTCTTCAACTTTTGTATATGTCAGATATTCAGATTTATCTCCCAATAGAAAGAAAAGATTTGAGTGAAATGACTTGACAGGAAGAAGCCACCGACCAAAAAGGTGCAACTTGCAATTTGTCCCCCACTTTTATTTAACAAAATAAATTCAAAATTACTAACATTTCTTATTATATAACAAAATCATGTAATTGTATTAAAATTTTAATTTTATTACCAAACCAAGACAATTTGGTTTAAAGTAATTTTAGCCACTCTTATTGTTTTTATTGCTAACATAAGAATTTTTATATATCGTATTATCTCACATAAAATGACACAGTATTTAATTACAATTGACACTCTCTATCACAACTTCGTTTGTTGCGATATTTTCTTAGTTTTTATAGTGAATAGTTGTCATACACCTATAACAATATTTAACGTTTAAATATTTTTCGGCTGTTATAAATAAAAATTATCCAAAAGTTAATTATTTTTCCTTTTTTAAGGTTACATATAAAAGATAAAAAAATTATTCAAATTTAAAATCTCAAGGATATGCATATTTTACTAGTTAAGTATTGAAAAATTTAATAAATTCATAACTAAAAGTAAAAAGATTTAAACTCTAAGGTAGACATTCAAAAGGTACCTACTAAAATATTTTTTTTAAGATTGATGGAAAAACTTTGTAATTGTAGCTTGTTTCGTGGATTTCATTATCTGACTAGCGACATAATGCTTCAATTGACGAAGATTCATGTCCAAATTTTCAGCAAAAATGTATCTAATAGTTTTTCCTAGAAGACAATCTAAGAGCTTAACAGTTAAATTTTCTATCCAAATATTTTTTTTGGAATTTGTCCAATGACAAAGATATCACGTGCAAATCTTCTAATCTTATATCTTATGCAAGATAGAAATTTCTTTAAATGAAAAAGATTGTGTGCATATTTTAAAACTATTATTAATAATCTTAAAGATTCTATATTGTTGTAATAAAGGGATAATTTTGCAAAAAACTTCTGTTATAAATATGATTGTTGCTATTATAGGTATGACTGTTATATAGAGATCTTTTACTAAGAGAACTGACTATAGTATTACTTTTGCAAGAAAAAAATAGCATGAAATATCATATCAGTAATGATAAGTTCTATGACGAATATAAACTATGTTCGATTAATAATACAACAATTTATGATGACAATTATATTTATATCATATTGCTAGTTGCAATAAAATAAAAGGAGCGGCAAAAAAAAAAACTTGTAAAATTTTTAGACTTGTAAACACGTGGTCCAAAAACTACCCATTATTAAAATTCAAAAAAAAAACAGAAATAAAATTAAAAAAAATCATCAAATAGACGACAATGGACGTGACATTATACGTAGAATCTACTTGGCTGCTAATATTTCTAAGTGTCGGCACCATTGCATCTAACATATATTCACTTAATTTATGGTAAATGTTGAAAGTATAGTAATTTCTGTTAATATATTTTATTGACAATATGCAACTTAACAACTTCATATATTTTTAAATAAAATAACATATATTCACTTAATTCAATTTAAATTATTTCTGCTTACTAAAAAAAATACAAATGAGATTCGCAATTGGCCCAAAGCACTTTCTTCTGCGCACGACGCGTGTCAAGTTCTCTGCTTTGACAGCTCATAGCCAATTCACTTCTTTCAAATTACTATTTTACCCCTTCCTTCGTATGGGCCCCACACGTACAAACATTTTTCTCACGTGGCACGATTATAAGGGCTACCTCCAACTTGCTGCTGAATGGTCACGTGATCTGCCACGTCATTATACGTCAGTGGCACGTGGGACCCACGGTTCCTATTCATTATGGGATCTCACTTTGCCGAAAGCGTAAGATTATTTGCTTTTTTGACCAATAAGATAAAAGCATAAAGGTTTGGTTTTACATGTCATCTTTCTTGCTTATGATAGAATCTAATATGTCATCAGGGGCGACCCATCGAATTAGTGGTCAAACTTTACGAGGGACTTTAACTTTTTAAATTTATTATTATTATTTATTTGAAGTTATATTTTTATTTAGCTTTTTTTAGATACAATATTACAATTTTCTTATAATCAATAACTCTTGATAAGTATTTCTCAATTGACAATATAATCCATTTAACCTTTCTTGTGACATTATCAATCTTAAGTAAGATTTTATCAATTTTAATTTGAAAAACTTCTTTCAGCTGAAGCAAAGGTAACATGAGTTATTAATATTATTACATAAGCAATTTATGTATTTGAAAAAGAATTACATCTTTTTATTTGACCAAGTCTTTTATTAATTAAACTACTATCTTCTAATTGTACTATTTTTCTTAATATTTTTAATTCAAAAAAATAAATCTAAACCATCAATATCGAATTGATTATTATGCTTTAAGGAATATTCAAGATGAAGGCGATATTTTTTAAAATTTCCAATATCTAGCGATCTTAGTTTTTACCGCCAAATAGAAAATCAAAAATATTTTCATATGCTTCAAATTGTTCAAATCCATTTTGAAGTGAAAAAATAGCCGTGTCTATTATGTATAAAAATAATCAACTCTAAAAGGCTCTTCGAAAGATTTTGGGATTTCATTATCAACAATCGCATCAAATTGCTGCTTCCTATATATCTCACGTCTCTTACGAAATTCGGGTTCGATATTCATTTCAAGTGCAATTTTCTTGGTAGAAATCATAGCAGTTGCAAATCCTTCTTCTCTATATTTATTACAAAAAAAAATCAAACTTTTTCACTTTACAGAACTTTTTTTAAAACTTATACATAATCTATTAGGTGTGACAAAAATGAGGATCCCACAAATATGGGGCCTAAAGTAGTTGCTTTACTTACTTTATGGAAGGGCCGCCCATGTATGCCATTATAAAAAGAGAAAAAAATGTGTTATTAAAATTACAACAACAACGATAAGCGAGTTAAATCCCACTATGGGGTATGGGGAGGATAGTGTGTACTCAGACCTTACCCCTACCCCAAGGGGTTAGATAGGCTGTTTCCGAAAGACCCTCGGCTCAAGAAGACGTGTTATTATTGAAAATTATGTTGTAAAAAGGGATTTTGTATTTTTTGTAAGATGATTTTTTTTCATCTATCTAAATTTTGGTGGATATTATGCCATAGTTATGATGGTAGAGGTAGCATGTATATAGTGAAAATAATTGAGGTGCACGCAAATCAGTTCGAACGCTTCATTGTGTGATACCTATGATGGTAGAGGTAGCAGGTATGTGGTGAAATATCGATGTGCACACAAATTAGTTCGATCGCTACATTATGTGATAGTTATGATGGCAGAGGTAGCAGGTATGCAGTAAAAATAATCGAGGTGCACGCAAATTAGTTGAACGCTACATTACATGATAGCTATGATAGGTAGCAGGTATATGGTGAAATTACGCAAATTATTTCGGACGCTAAATTACGTGGTAGCTATAGTGGTAGAGGTAGCAGATATGCAATGAAAATAATGAGGTGTACGCAAATTAGTTCGGACGCTACATTACATAATAGCTATGATGGTAGAGGTAGCAGGTATGCGGTAAAAATATTTGCGGTGCATGCAAATTAATTTGGATTCTACGTTATGTGATAGCTATGATGATAGAGGTAGTAGATATGCGGTGAAAATAATCGAAGTGTACTCAAATTAGTTCGGACGCAACTGTTTTTAATTTTTGAAAAAGGTGTAATAGTAAATGACATATGGTAATCATATAAGGAGTAATCCATCAGGGGCGGATCCACCCCTTTAAGAAGGGGTGGCATGGCACCCGGTAAGATGATAAATTTTTTATATATCTATGTTGAGATTTTCTTAAATTAGGTTAATTATCTGATCCTGCGACCCGCAACCGTAAACTAGACAAAGGTGACATGGCTGATAGACCCTTTTTGAAAGCTTTTCTAGTGTGTAAAACTCAAGTTGAATTTATCTTGAACCTTGTATGACTTTCTCTTTTCTTTGTGCTTTTACTTCCTTTTGTCCTACTAAAATATGGGACTTGGGCGTATGCCCGGAATCGAATTCCGAGGTTCCTAGCCCGAGAAAAGAATTTTTAAAGAAAATTATTTGCTGGAAAAATATAAAGATTTTTGCAAATGAAATGGTGTGTGTTCTTGATGGTATCGGGCCCGTATTTTGGTTCAAGAGCCCGGTACAGGTTTAAAATAATATTTAAGTCGAGTCTGTGAAATTTCGCAAGAATTGGGGTTGATTTGATATAAATCAGGCCCTTAGTTGAGAAAATGGAAATTTCAATGTTCTTAAGAATTTCATGAGTGTTGGTGGTAAATTCGTTGTATATGATGTTATTTTGATGATTTGATCGCACGAGCAAGTCCCTATGATATTTTTAGACTTGCGTGCATGTTTGGTTTGGAGCCCCGAGGGCTCGGGTGAGTTTTGGAGAGGCCACGGAGTGATTAGAACTTAGGAAACTCAGTTGTGCATCTGGTATTTTTGCACAGGCCTCTGATCTCGCAATTGCGCGATCAGGCTTCGCAATTGCGAAGTGAGCAGGCCTGGATAATGCGACAAATATGTTGCAAATGCGAACCAGGCCTGGGCAGGCCATCCTCGCAAATGCGAACTCTTGGCCGGAATTTGCGAAGGCCCTTCTGTCGCAAATGCGACATTTTCATTGCAAATGCGAAGGTAGCAGAAATTTAAAGGGTTCGCAATTGCGATAACTGCACCTGTTATGTGAGATTTCAGACGAGATTTTTCATCATTTTTCACTTCTCTCAAACCCTAAACATCCTTAGGCGATTTTTCAAAGGCTCAAACTTCTTCAAATCATAGGTAAGTGATTTCTAACTCATCTTCTTCAATCCAATTCATCTTTATGATTTCACTTCAAAAATCTAGGGTTCTTCATGGGGAATTGGGTGTTCTTGGGTACAAATTAGGATTTTTGAGTTTTGGGGATTTGGACCTCAAATTGAGGTCGGATTTCAAAACCAATTGCATATTTGCGTTCGTGGGTGAATGAGTAATCGGGTTTTGGTTCGAACTTCGAGTTTTGACCAAGCGAGCCCGGGCTCGGGTTTTGACTTTTTTTGGGAAAACATTGGAAAATTCATATTCATGCATTAGAATTGATTTATTTAGCATTTATTGATGTTATTGAATTAATTATGGCTAGATACAAGTGGATTGGTGGTGGAATCGAGAGGTAAAACGGTGGTTGAGTGTTGAATTGTCCATTGGCTTGAGGTAAGTGTTTGGTCTAACCTTGACTTGAGTGAATAGGAATCCCCGCGTATGTGCTAAGTGAAATTTCATGTGCGTGGCGTATAGGTGTGGTGACGAGTACCTATGCGCCTCCAAATTCCCATTTTTAGCTTGTTTCCCTTCCCCGTTTCTTATTATACTATTTCTTGTCTTATTTTCTACTTGCTTAAACTGTTTCCATGCCTTAAATTGCTACTTGATCACAAATGTTCCATGTCTAATTGCCTCATGTTAACTGTTGTTCTCTTTATTGAATTATTTGATTGTTTCTTGTTAATTATTAATGTTCCGTTGAGGTATTATTGGTTTCGTAGCTTCATTTTATTACCCCGTTGGCTTATATGAATTCATTGGTGCCTTATGGTGCACGTTGGTTGGTCTCGCTCATTTGTTTTCATGAGTGAAGTTTCATAATCGTAGCGGTATCCTATTGTGTAGTTGAAGCATAAGAATTGTGGAAATTGAGTTAACTTGTGAAACACCTTGTATTTATTCTTTGTGATTGGTGTTGTTATATACATATGTTGGTATCGGGTTGCACGCCGCAACAAGGAGTAATAAGGGTGGACAGGTGGGATCGGGTTGCGCGCCGCAACAGGAGGAATAAGGGTGATATGTGTTGAAGAGTAATAAGGGAGGGCAGGTGGGATCGGGTTGCGCGCCGCAACAAGGAGGAATAAGGGAGAATATTGATACTGTTATTGTAGGAATATTGTTATTGTTATTGTTTATATGGTAGGATCGGGATGCACGCCGCATCAGTTATTGTTTTAGGCATTTATTTCTGTTGAAGTTATTATTGAGGTGTTGAAATTCCCTAAGGATTGGTTATAGCTGAATACTAGTAGACTGGTTGGGTCCTGTGTTCCTTTAACGCAAGTTCCGGTTATTTTTCATTCTGTACTTCTTTTCTGTTTATTATAAACTGTTGCAGGTTATATATATATATATATATATATATATGCCCCGCCGTAGTCTCGTCACTACTTCGTCGAGGTTAGGCTCGGCACTTACCAGTACATGGGGTCGGTTGTACTCATGCTACACGCTGCACTTTTTGTGCAGATCCCAGTGCTGGACCGTACGAGCCGTAGTTCGAGGTTGCTGCCTTCAGCCCAGTGGAGATCCGAGGTAGTCCTGCAGGCGTCCGCAGGCCTTGGCGTCCCCTTCTATCCTGTTTTCCTTTCTATTTTATCTATTCCGAGATAGATGTGTATTTCTTTGTTCAGACTATTATTTGTAGTATTCGTAGACCGTCCGTGAAATTGTGACACCAGTTCTGGGTGGAGTTTTATTATGATTTTGTAGTTGTATTAAGATAACTTATTAAATACTGTTATTCCATTTTTATTCCGCTGATTTACCTATGTTAACTTGTACAATGTTAAAAGATAAAAGGAAAAGATGAAATAATTGGTAACGTTGGCTTGTCTAATGAATACAACGTTAGGCGCCATCACGGTCCCGACGGTGGGAAATTCGGATCGTGACAACCGAATTTTCTATTTGTCATTTTATTATTTTTTTTTATGTTTTTCTTTTCTCAATTCTATTATTTTGTATGAGATCTCTAACAAGAACACTCAAAAAAGAGACTCCTAAACTTTAAATTTTAGTATAAAGTAAGCAATCCTCTTAATTAAATTTATGAGTTTTCTCCTTTCGAATCCAAAAAATATGGGTCTTAATGAGAATTTTGGATTGAGATCAAATTTTTTTTTCATCTCTTTTATTATATCATAAAAATTTATGTTATGCGATGGTTGTTGGATAAAATTTAAATCACTTTACTTTAATTTCTTAAACATTGCTTAAAAAATATGTGATTTATGATTTTGATTTGTGATAAATTTTAGTTTATCTGATTTATGCTTATGGGGTATAATTTATCTATGGATTTTTTTTTTAATTTTCTTATTTTAATTGATGTAATTCTCTTTTTGAATATGTTATCTTACTTGCGTAAATGAATTTTTAATATACATAAAAGATGTAATTTCCCAATGAAAATATTGATTTTACTTATGTTGTTATAATAAAGGTGTGATCCTATTTTAAAATTCTAATCACATTTGTTTTTTTAAATTTGAGATGTAATTTTTAAATTTTAAATACCTATTAGGTTGACCTAAATCAACTCAAAAAAATCGATTAAACGTTCCTAACAAATTTCACATTAGTCATCACAAATTATACATTAAAAAAAAATTATGGCACCCGCCAACTTTAAATCTTAGATCCGCCTCTGAGTACGGTATAAAATTAACAATGTATGGTAATAGTGCTTTAAAGAAATATTCTAATATTAAAAGTTAACAACATCTAGATATCGATTGAAGAAAGGATATTACGAAATAGTTGGATATTTATAAATGAATGTGATTGTTATTCATACAATAACCATGTCTCAATTCCAACAAGTTAGAGATGATTAATTCAGATTTATATCATGTAACATTAGAGGGGAACGTTCTCTATTAGAAATATATTCTCAAACTCTGACCCTAAGACCTTTAATTAACTGAAGAGGAATCTCATCAATCACACCACACTCATTAGTATTGATTCATTTATTATATTTTTCGGGCCTAAATATACTAGCAGGGCAAGATGGCCAAGGATAACTTTTTATGAACATTTATGTAGGGCTGTGCATAATTTGGTAAATACTGAATTACCGTACTGAAATTGAATATTTTGGTATTTGGTATTCGGTATGGTATTCGGTTTAATTTTTTAAAAAAAAAACTGGTATTAGGTATGGTATTTCTTATTTTAAAATGAAATACCGAAATACCGATACCGTACCAGAATATATATATTATATTGCACAATACACATATTATTAATTATAACATAAATATAAAAAATCTAAAATTTTGCTTTCCTTTATTCTCTAAGTTCATCAAGTAACTCAAAGCAAGTAACAAGACATTTCTAATGGTCAAATTTATTCCTTTATGTACAATTTTCTCTCTCTGGGTTGATATTTACTGGTTTTGGATAAACTTTTGTCAACAAACGTTTTTAGTTTTGTACTTTTGAGTACTTTAGTTAAGAATATTACATTCTATGACCCTACGCACAAATTAGTATTCAAACCGAATAAATCGAAGTTACCGAACCAATAAATCAAAACCGAAAGGAGAAAAATCGAATCATACCGATTTAATAGGCACGGTATTGGTATAGCATTTTAAGAAACCGAATATTGAAAATACCGAACCGAAATATCTAAATACCGTACCGTACCGACGGATGAACACCCCTACATTTATGTCCATTAGATTACCATTTTGTACGCTAGTTTCAATTACATTTTGTAAGTTTACTTGGCCTGATTTTTTCTTTTTCAAATGCTTGGCCTCATTAACCAATGAAAAGAACAAAAATAAAGGTAACAGGGGCTTTGAAGCTCATAGATAAATATACAATATAATAATTACTATTCGTAATATTTCTTTCATTGTTTTTCTATTACTAATAATATTATTTTCATTGTTAAAACCTTAATTGTACTATCTTGCAATAACTTGATTTACACGTTGTAGTTAAACTTAAAATTGGCAGGACCCTTCTTACAGCAAAGTTATGCCAATTTCATGCCTTATGTATTATTAATTTGCCTTCTAAAATGCTTTTTTTTTAAAACAAAAATTACTATGAATTTAGGGGTAAATTGAGTTTAAGGATTGAGAAGAACTAGCCTTTCTAATATCAAATCATAGAGCAATCAGCAACAAACTGCAGAGAACGGGAGCTACTTCCCGGTGAAAATAGCGCGGCCTAACGAGTTTTTGAATTGGTAATTAAAAAATAGTCAGCATTTGTAACGTCATTGAAAAATAGCCATTATTTTACTTAAACACAAAATGTTCCAGCGCGCCCTAACGAATTTTCGAATTAGTAATTGAAAAATAATCAGCATTTGTAACGTCATTGAAAAATAGCCATTATTTTACTTAAACACAAAATGTTCCAGCATAATATGCTGGATTATGGAGCTCTTGAGTATAAACATTCAGCATATTATGCTAGAACTCCCGTACATTATGCTGGAATCTCATATGTAAAAAATTCTAACTCCAACATATTATTTTTCCGAATTTCTAAGAGTTTTTTTTTTTTCCATTTATCTTTACATGAAAAGCGACTAAATTTCGATTACTTTTGAAACTATGACTATTTTTCAATTATCAGTTGTAAATCTGACTATTTCTGATTTTTTTTCACCTATTTCCCATTACATGCTTAAGTTTTCATCTTGAAACCTCGCGAATTTACAAAAAAAAAAAAAAAAAAAAAATGTATCTGCATCTAGTGTTTACACCAGATCACATTAACTTACCATGGTTCATTACTTCAGTAAGTAATAGAAGTGCATGTGATAAACATAGTATCATGCATATATTGACTTGATGTAAACACCACGTACGTACAAGTTTCCCCCCAGATTTTACTCTGATTTATATAGTTTGCAATCTACCAAGGCTATTCACCAACAAATAATTAGCATAAATTAGTATATGACATAATCATTCTGCAACTAATACAAGACAATTTCTTTCTTCTCAATCTCTCATTGTTTTAAATGACAAAATCCACCATCATTAGGCCATTCTGAAAACAGTTGTTAACCTCCATTCAAAGGCAAAATAAGATAAATAATTTTTCTGGTTTTTTTTTTCCAGTTTAATTCACATCAAGAATATAGAATACAATCTTCAGTCCTGTAAAAACCGAGTGAAAAAAATGGGGTGCTCGGGGGTGAGGCGGGAAGGGGGAGGGGGGGGGGGTGAGGGGATTTTTGAACATCTACCTAATACTTCTTTTCGAATATCAACTCGAACACAAAATTGCTCTTCTGAGTTGTGACTGATTATAGGTTCTCTTCCTCTACATCTTTTGCTCCTATATTTGCATCTGTTATCTATGAACTTTTCTTATACATGTACAAGAATATATTCCCTAATCTCTCTTTTTTCATTGTTGAACCAATTTAGCGCAACTTGAAAGTACCAAATACAAGTTACAACTGTTTGTAGAAGAGAACGTACGCTTGATCATGCAGCACCGAGCTTTTGGGGATGACAGTGACTGACACGTCATCATAACGCAGCCACTTGCCACTTGGATGACGGGCATCGGCCGTATAATGACCCTTTGAAGGGTCCCTTCCATGATGAGTGATCGTCGCAACGAGTTCATACCTCTTAACCTGTAGTAATAAAATGGAAATATACGCGTTACTAGATACACTCATCAACGCCAAACTTATAAGAACAAGGAGATAATCTCACCTCAGAAGAGGGAGAGGCAAGTAATTCACGTCCAAACACAAGCTCCAAAGGGAAGTGCACGGGTTTATGCAATTTGGTGCTCCCTTCACTTCCGTAGCTAAAGCGCATTAAATGCAACACCATTATATCAGAAAGCTCCAGAATCTTAACAGACTTGCTGGCACTGACTACTTCAGCCTGAGATATGATTAGTTGAGAAAATCATGAAGTATTCTCTAAGATATTTGCAAGATTTAACGTCCAAAGAGAAGACACTTCAGTCAGGGGTCTAAGTCCCCAACACGTAAAAAGCAATCTGCAAAAATTGGAAATAACTAGCCACAGATAACGAATTTAACAGCAATGTCAGAAAAAAAGGAAAGCATAGCCATCTGAAAAAATCACATTTTTGAATGCTGCTTCATGAAGGTAAGAAAAATTGTCGTTATCTTTCTAAAGGTATTACACTTACTGAAAACCTTATAATACATAACATCATGAACTCTGGTTTATATTGTCTATAACATACTCAAGCATAAATATAACCAGATCTCAAATTGTAATGATTCACTTGTTTTGTTGTATAAGATAATCACCCCACCTTTTAGTCTTAAATTTTGCGGAGAACATACCAGACATCTGAAGGAAAAAACAAAACAAAGAACCCACACAAGCGCACCTCCTAGACACGTCCTAATCTCAATTGTGCATCTAATGCTCACCATTTGTGCTCCTGAAATTTGTTACATTATCGAAAAACATAGCATGTTTAGGGACACTTTTGTAGTTTTTCACCACCTCGACAGTCCGCAGAAATTTCTTGAAAATGGCAGAACAAAAGTACCATAAGCATAATTGTTTCCTAGTTGACTTTTCCAGAAAAAGTAAGCACTAATCTGTTTTCTTTATGTCACTTAAAAACAGAAGAAAATAAATTAATTTTCTTCTTTTTAACCCTTTTAAGGGAAAAAAGTATATCCCAGAGTATGATCATATTCTTGTATACTAAAAAGGGTGTATCCCACAGAATGAGTACATACCTGTATGCTTAATCAT
The DNA here is from genome assembly GCF_001879085.1 of Nicotiana attenuata. Lineage (NCBI taxonomy): Eukaryota > Viridiplantae > Streptophyta > Magnoliopsida > Solanales > Solanaceae > Nicotiana > Nicotiana attenuata. The sequence goes on from NC_031998.1 coordinate 25,473,867, forward strand.
CTAGAGATTCTAAAATTCATATAACATGATAGAGTACCTTTCCAGCTGCTGACGTTCGATATCCTTCAAGTGCCTCTGGTGCAGAAAACATCCGAAGTGCATCTTCTATTGAGCAAATAGGCTCTGGAAAAATGTTAAGGTGGAGCAGAAGAAATGGTTGTACTGTTGCTGAGGCTTTGTTACCTTGTTAAACCAATGAATAAGAGCTATTAGACAAATGGATAAGAGAGTCCCAACAGTAAACAACTTACATGAACAAAAGAGAAATAAGAAAATGTAGCGGATCAATGATCACCAGTGTCATTTCACTCAACCAAGATGAAATCCAAACACATAAGCAGATATATAACTAAATAAATACGAAGGTATTCTGATCTAATGCCATGCGTTCGGTTTACCTTTAGCCTTCACTACACTCTTCAATTGCCCTCCAAAAATTTCACTCAATTTTGACGGGACAAAGCTCTGTGTTCTAGTAACTGCAGTCCTATTCCTTGGGCCAACAGTCTCCCAATCATCATCCTCTTCCTCATCATCTGTTGATGAAACCACAGAGGAGTTTCTCCCGATACCATTTGGTACTTGACCCTCTAACTTTAGCAATTCATCATGCATCTGATGCATGAGAAAACTGAGGAACTCCTGAGCATCTTCCTGCCTGTAATTAGCCATTCCACCGTAAAAATACAGAAAATTAAATACAGAACACCGCTCCATCAAATTATTGAGTAAATTTCTCTTCAACCGCAGTTGCTAGGTGCAATTCAACTTAAAAAAAACTCATTTGGACATCTTTATAAAAGAATCCGGTTGAGAAAAACTGGAAACTGTTGCTCAGAGCACCAAAGAATAATCAAGTAAGAAACAAGATATAGCTTTTATGCTGTCAGTAACATACCTCGGTCTGCCTGTCAAGCTATTTGGGACATCCGGAGTAAAGTTTTGTAGGACAGATTCAAACATTAAAGGTCGAAAAGGCTGCCCAATTTCTGGAAGAATTGTTTCCTTTTTCTTCATGCTTGAATCACTGAATATGCCAAACTCAGATATGAACTGAATAAAGGCATGTAAAGTTGGATACCCAACCTGTAATAAGCAAAACCAAAATTTGAAATTTAAGATTGTAATAGGTTATAACTAAGAAGATATTTTTAATAAGTAGGTTATCACCATACCTGTGGTATATCACGTGTTTTGAGTTCTTGCAGGAGATGAACAAAAGGAGAGCACGAGAGGAGAGCCTGAAGAGTTGCATTAAGAAAGCACAAGTTCCCCAAGTTGACCAACCCTCGAGCTAACAAACTTCTGAAAACCACAGCAGACCCATTTAAAGATTTATGTCTACCATTCAGCAAGTTATAGTTTTTGAGTTGATTTGTCAAATTAATGTCTTCCACACTGTTAGACAATTCCGATAAGCTTGATTTCTCTGATGAATAAGCACTTCGGGTGTTTACTGTTGGATGTAATTCATGGAAAGTTTTCGAATCTGTCACACTCCTATTGTAATCAGGATTTGTAAAACTAGAACTACCATATTCCTTTATAGTTTTGCCTGCTGACTTTATGGTTTTCACTATACTGCTATGAACCTCGGAGACGTTCTCTTTATGAGCAAGCTCTGGTGGCTGAGGTTTCTTAGAATGATCAAGGTCGGTCAATTTAGTGTTGAAAAGGCCCACAGATTTCAGAGCTGCAGAATCCAAAGAACCAAATGTGATCCCTACATCAGTTGTTGTTGGCTGGCTTTGCAAAGTTTTAATTTCATCTTCCGTAAATGACCCAAAAATCAACACCTAATGAAAAAAAGAGAAAAAAAGTTGGTAAAACTAATACACCGGAGAAGAGATGCAAGAAGCAACATAACCAGAACACAATTTTGCTCAGTTTGAAGAAGATGTACTAATAGCATCAAAGCAATTTCATCTCAAATCAGTAGCTAATAAACAAACTAGTGGATTACCGAAAAGGAAAAAAAGAGAGAAAAAGCGCAAGCCAGTAAACTACTCACACAAGTATGACTACGAAGAACTTTAGGTCGGAGATATTGTAGAACTGGGAAGCTGTTGATTATAAGAGAGATGTTTTCAGAATAGAAACTTAATTGTCACCCAATCTACCAACAAATTGGAAGGCATGAAAGAGGGAAGAAAAAACGGAGGAATATAAGATGGACAGAACAATTGTGCAATCCAGTCTTAATAGTTTATGACAAAAACGAGAAATTGTCTTTCTACATTGTTCACATCCTAATTCCTCCGGACAATACAAAAACTAATTAACAATAAAAATAAATTCTCTTATCTAGAATCAAGATTACCTTGCTACACACTTTCTAATGTATTTAGAAACCATAAACACAGAACCACAGAACGCATGCGAAGCAACATAACCAGAACACAATTTTTGCTAGTGCAAAGATGTCCTAATAGCATCAAAGCAATTTCATATCAAATCAGTAACTAATAAACAACCTAGTGGATTCCCAAAGGATAAAAAGAACAAGCCAGTCAACTACTCACACAAGTATGACAGATTAGGTCAGAGATATTGTAGAAACTGTGAAGCTGTTGATTTCGAGAGAGATGTCGCATTGGTAGTCGAAGGAATTTTCAGAATAGAGAGTTAATTGTCACCTAATCTACCAAGAAATTGGAAGGCATAAAAGGGGGAAGGAACATAAAATGGACAGAACAATTTTGCAACTTAGTCTTAATAGTTCAAGGCAAAAATGAAAAAATGTCTTTCTACATTGTTCTTATCCTAATTCCTCCAGACAACAAAAGATAATTAACAATAAAAATAAATGCTCTTATCTAGAATCAAGATTACACTGCTAAACAATTTGTAACGTTTTTAAATAAGCCTAATTGTCCAAGTATATAATGAACTAGTTAAGTATTCACCAATAGTAGAAGATTTGCTCAGAGTTATTTATTCCATACAGTAATAGCTTTTGTCACCTAAAATCATAAAAGTAATTCAAATAATATAAAAGCAAAGCTCCATTGAACAGAAAAAAAAAAAGAACAACTATTAAGTTCATCTAAAATCTAAAACAAATGGTTGGTTATGTCCATTCTGTATTCACCAGCAGCAAACCAGCTCATTATCAAATAGATTACCTATGCAAGAACCTGCGTCATTTTAAATTGCAAACTTTGCTCTTTGTTGAGACATTTCTCAGAAATAGATACCAGATGACTGCAAATGCACCATTTACTTCTAGCTTTTTACAATTTTTTATCATTTCTCTAACACGACGAAGCTACCATATCCATACAGAACCTAGGTTAAGGGGAAAAAAGAATTTGTCATTGAACTTTTGTTTCTCTTTTTGCTTCTTTTTTTTTTTTTGGTGGTTGCTTTTTACCCCTCAATTAATCCACAAGACAGCCTGCTATAGCCCACAAGCACACAAGCAAAGGAGTAGTGTAAGCTTTTTTACAAATTTTCCACCATTTCTCTTAACACATGAAGCTATCGTACGGAATCAAGGTTAAACAAAAAATAAGATTTTTCAATTAAATCCACCGCTTCTCATTTTTTCTTGCTTCTATTTTTATATAGTGGTGTCCTGACCAGCTCGCGTGCACTTGACTAATGCATCATACAGCCTGCTACAACTCATAAGCAAGTCCACCAATGCCAGAGTAGATGTAGCATCACTCATTGCTGTAGCTGGGAATTCGAAGTGGGGATCTCCAAACTTTTTGTTCTTTCCTTTAAAATATAGTGTTAGCATCATTTCTAGCTACTCAAGATTTCCTCAATTTCTCTTCATTTCAATAACACCAAGCACAACCATATAAAACCCAAAAGAAAATCAGCAAAATTTTATCTTTTTCCCTTTCTTCTGAAAATTAGCATCAAAGTCTCCTAGCTAGTCAAGATTACCAAACCCCAACAAACAGCACATAACCCACCAAACAGATTTTTTTTATTAATTCTTGTTTTTGGCATAACTCTAAGTTGTTGTTATGTGACCAGGAGGTCAAGGCTCCAGCCATGGAAACAGTCTCTTGCAAAAATGCAGGGTAAGAATAGACCCTTGTCGCCGAGCCCTTCTAGGGACCCGCGCATAGCGGGAGCTTAATGCACCGGCTGCCTTTTTTTTGGGGGGTGTTTGGAATCATCGTAGTAAAATAGCATCAAAGCTCCCAACTCTTGAAAAACCCTTAGAAGGGTTAAAAAATCACACAACAAAATGTGGAATTATGTCAAAAAAAGGTCAAGTCTTCGAGTACCTTTTGGAAACATTTGCAGTAAAAAGGGCATCATATTTCCCAATTCTTAAAAACCCTTAAGAGGGTAGAAAAATCACACCTCAAAATGTAGAGTTATGCAAAAAAAAGTTCAAGTCTTTGAGTACCTTTTGATCATTCATCTTCCAAGATTGGACAAAACCCTCAAATGGAATCCATAGTGTAAGCAGTCAGAGAAGAGGGGTTGAATCTGGTGAAGCAGAGCACATGAAAAATGAGTAGAACAGAGCAAAGCAGCAGCAAAAATGGAAGAAGACATGAAAATACAGAGAAAAACAGTAATTTGAGCTCACAGAGTGAGATGGGTGGGGTGGGTTTAGGGGGTTAGTGGGGGTGGCGGGAGTTTTTAGGGTTTGGCCCTCTAAGGAAGAGAGTGGAGTGCAGGGGGTGGAGTGATTGAGGGGGGTGGGTGGGGTCTGGTCAGAGACTCAGAGATGCAAAATAGGAAATATTGCAGAGGTTTTTTTGAGGAAAAGGAAAAAAAATGACAGAAAGTGGACAATTATGTAAAAAATAATTGGGGGTTAAAGCATGTTTTTAGAAAGTTGGTGAAAAAAAAGAATGTGGGTGAAATAAATGAAAAAGGGTAAATGAAGCAAATGATGACAACATACAATGTTGAATAGAGTTTTATTTACATAATTGTGACGTATAATTTACATAAATTGAGACAATAGAGTATGCCTCAATTTATGTGATATTTTTCGTCACTGAAATTAAATTTGATTAATTTTCGTACAAATTAATTCAATATTTTAAAAGTTAAAAATTTAAATATTCAAAAACTATATAAAAAGTACTACTATAAGTTGTGATTATTTTCACATTAGTCCGATAAAAAAAATAATTTAAAATTTTAATCAAAGTTTACATAGTTTGAATATCGAAAAACAAAAAATATCACATAAATTCGGAAAGAAAGAGTAATACTCTACTCTTACAACACTAACTTAGATCAATCGAGCCAATAGATTTTTGTTGTCGCTACTGTGTTAAAACAGAAATTAGGAAAAACTGTTAGAAGAAATTGAAAAGCTGTAAACGATAAGAAATATTCCGAGTCCACAATTTTCTTGTGCGTCTTTAAAGAATTTTAACCCCCTCACAAGTTGCCAAGGTAATGGATTAAATCCTCCCAGGATGAAACGGAATAAACCTTCCTGCAACGGTGGCAATACAAACTGCAGGATACCAACGAACTCAAAGAACGGAACAAAATCACACTTCCGAATTTGAAAGAGAATCTGCGAAGTAGAATGCAGGATTTTCAGAAGGAAGTTCTATATTTTTCAGTGTGTGAAAAGGAAGTCATGCCTCGGAATTTATAGGCAATTGTCAGAAGAGGTGTGATGTCTGTTCATAATGTGAACAGATATTTGAAAGGAATAGGTGTCTGTTCAAAAGGGAAAACCAACGTTCAGCATTTTGGATTCCAGTTAATTCCGTTAATGTACTGACTGGCACTTAATTAATTCTTAAATAATTAATTAAATAAACTTTGTCAAAAAATTAATCTCATCGATCGATCATTTGACAAATTCGAATCCGAAGCCGAAGCCGAGCCGAGCGACGACGACGACGACGACGACGCGAGGCTTCATTCTCTTCAACTCCTTTAAGAGCTCTAAGAAGTGATCTTATATTTATACACACAAGTGTAGTTGTCCCTCACTAATGAGGGACAAAGTTCATTTGACAAAGCTCAGTTGATTCAAATTTTCTAAATTTTCATTTTCCTCCATTTTATTTCCCACCATTTCCCAATCCACACTTCTAGTCTTTAAAGCCCAATGGCTTAAAGTCCAACAATCCCCCACATGAATGGGAACGACTGTAACAAGAATGAACATAGATTTGACTGTAACAAGAAAGCCGTGTGATTTGCTGATCACGCCCAACTATGCCTTATAAAAAGGACTAAGCGGTCGCTGCAAATATAATCCGGTTTACAAGTCCGGAGTCGAATCCCACAGAGAACTAAGGTTTAGCTACAGCTGTTCACTATCACCAAGAAGACAATCTTGAACAATTCCTAACTTATAGATATTAAGATTCTTATGTTTAACTACTTAACTAACAAATTAAAATAGTAAATTAACAACTAACGATACTGAGGGTTAGATAAAAGATTAAGGAGGTCTAGAGTTATGATTTCCCCTATTGTCGGAATCCTTCCCGCTATGTCTTCTATAATTTCGCCTAAGTATTCTCTACCGATCATGAGCACTCTTATTACCGTAAATCTCTCCCGAGTAATTACGACAATTTACTAGACGCGCTCTCCCGAGCTACGCTAGCTGGCTTTTAATACAGCTCACTTCAGATCGCACCCAAGGCTTCGTTATCCCTAATCCCGCCTTTAAACCCTAGGTTATTGATCCCTCATATACTCTGGGAGTGGTATTGTTTAACAATTACCTAAATATGTACTCTCTCCCGAGTTATGCATACTAAATAGGCACAACTAATTGAGAGCCCTTCAATCAACCAGAATATAAACGTAGTTGAACAAATAGAGAAAAGCTATGGCTCAATTATATAAAAACATAACCAGAATTTATCCTACAAAAGGTTCTATCAAACTCTAGATAACAAATTAGCTATTCATAATAGTATGTAAAACTACAATACTAAAGGTCATAACCAACAATGAAAAGTAGGAAGAGGAAGGAAAAAACTCGTAGAAGAATTCTCCGCCTTGCTCCCAATGTGTTCTTGCCTCCAAGGGTGTTGTCTAACCCTAAAGTAGTGTCTCTCCGCCTCCTTAGGTCTAATTTGTGTCCAAAATATGTCCCCTCCTCTTCAAAATAGGTTTAGGACCCCTTTTATACAAGTTGGAATAGTGTAGGGCCGAAATAAACTTGTCCCGGGCGTAATAGGACTTCTTTTTGACGCCTGGAGGGGCGCGACCGCGGCCAAAACGCGGTAGGACCGCGGCCAGACAAGCTCTCTGATTTTCTGCCGCGGTCAGTTCCGCGGTCGCGGTTTCGACCGCATTTTTCACCCTGTTCCATTTGGAATTTGAAAAAACGTAAAACATGAAAGTTGTAGCCCTTTGAGTTATCTTTCCAACCATATATTGTGGAGCCTAAATTGAGTTCTGAGAAAAAAGTTATGTCTATTTTACTAGACAGTGCGCAATATGCCTCCTCAAGTCTTCGTTCGTACTTAATTATCAAATTTGACCAACGAACACGATCCCGGCTTAATTCCTTGAGATTTTACTCAGACTCTAAAGCTTCAAATCACTTAAATTTATTCCATAACATCTATATAGCTCGAAATCACACCTACAAGGCATAAAACACACAATTAGTGCAAAACACTAGCGATTAAAGCGCAAACTCAATTAAAGTGAAATAAATTAGAGTGTAATAATCGACTAAAATACGTAATTATAGCCTATCATCATTTGCAAGTAAGGATTAATTGCATATGGATAAGTAGGTTTCCCTTTGAACTTTCCGTAGTGAGCATATGTCGGATATACTCGGTCAATCGGTAGATTTGATATCTTTGAACCGTCGAACTTTAGTGTATACCTAGACAACCATATATCACACAACCAACCCTTAACCGTCTTTTGGTTCTCATTGTTGTGTTCGTTTCAGCCATGAACACCGCCTGGTTTCATAAGTGCGTAGAGAATTGGCCTTACAGAATTCTCACTGAAGCGGCTTCCACTTCACACTTACATAGGTGATTCCTAAATGTGTAATCCTTTAGATTGACACTATTTGATAAATACCACATCAAACTTAGGTAATCATTAAAGAACGTGTAAACTTTTATCCTTGTTACTGAACATTGTCTTCATGTTGAGAAGGGACCTTAGATTTTACTTTGACAATGTGAACCGGTCAATCACAACTTTGTTTGAGCTCCTTGAACCTAGATCTCGGAATATCAAAAATACTAGGTAGAGTTATCGCTATGACGACTTGTCCTCGGCCATAGTCCCATTCCCTTAGATGATTTCTCAACTCCCTCTCTAGTTAGGCCTTTTGTAAGCGGATCCGCCACATTATCCTTTGATCTTACATAATCAATAGTGATAATTCCACTAGAGAGTAATTGTCTAACGATTTTATGTCTTCATCGTATATGACGAGATTTTCCGTAATACATAACGCTCCCTGCTCGTCCTATTGCAGCCTCACTATCGCAATGTATGCATATAGGAGGCAAAGGTTTTGGCCAGAACGGAATGTCTTCTAAGAAATTTCGAAGCCATTCAGCTTCTTCGCCAGCCTTATCCAAAGCTATAAACTCTGATTCCATTATAGAGCGAGCGATGCACGTCTGTTTGGAAGACTTCCAAGATACTGATCCTCCACCAACAGTAAAAACATATCCACTTGTGGACTTTGTTTCTGTTGAGCCGGTTATCCAATTTGCATCACTATATCCTTCGATTACCGCAGGATATTTATTGTAGTGCAAAGCGTAGTCTTGGGTATATTCCAAATATCCCAAAACTCGTTTCATTGCCACCCAGTGATGTTTGTTGGGATTACTTGTGAATCGACTAAGTTTACTTATTGCACAAGCTATATCAGGACGTGTACAGTTCATGATATACATTAAGCTTCCCAACACACGAGCATAATCCAATTGAGACGTGCTTTCACCTTTATTCTTTACAAGATGAAGGTTTAAGTCAATTGGAGTTCTTGCACTTCTAAATTCCAAGTGTTTGAATTTGTCAAGTACCATTTTCACATAATGTGATTGAGACAAAGCCAGACCCTAAGGAGTCCTCTGGATTTTAATTCCTAGAATTACATCAGCAACTCCTAAGTCTTTCATATCAAACTTACTAGCAACCATACACTTAGTAGCTTGAATGCCGGCAACGTCTTTGCTCATTATTAGTATATCATCAACATATAAGCAAACAATGACTATATGATTTGGAACGTTCTTAATGTAAACACATTTATCACATTCATTAATCTTAAAGCCATTTGACAACATTGTTTGGTCAAATTTCGCATGCCATTGCTTCTTCTCGGATTTTCCTCATTAGGCATACCATCTGTTGTTTCCTCCCGAGGTCGTTTTGACTTTTGGTAGGACAATTAACTTTCCTTTTTATATGGATAAATAGTTTCAAAGAATTCAGCATTATCTGATTCTATTATCGTATTAACGTGGATCTCAGGATTTTCTGATTTATGAACCAGAAAACGATATGCCTTGCTATTGGTTACATATCCAATAAATACACAATCAACCGTTTTTTGGACCTATCTTAACCCTTTTAGGTTTAGGAACTTGTACCTTAGCTAAACACTCCCACACTTTGAAGTATTTCAAGCTGGGCTTCCTTCATTTCCATTTTTCATAAGGAATGGATTGTGTTTTACTATGAGGTACACATTTGATTATTCGGTTAGCTGTAAGTATAGCTTCCCCCCACAAGTTCTGTGGTAAACCAGAACTTATCAACAACGCATTCATCATCTCTTTCAACGTCCGATTCATTCTCTCCGCAATTCCATTAGATTGTGGATAGTAAGTGGCAGTTGTTTGGTGAATAATGCCATTTTCCAAACATATTTCTTCAAAGGAGATTTATATTCGCCACCCCCTATCACTTCTTATCTTTTTGTTTAGTTGTGTTTCAACTTCACTCTTGTATTGCTTGAAAGCATCAATTGCTTCATCTTTACTATTAAGTAAATAAACATAGCAATATCTCGTACTATCGTCAATAAAAGTAATAAAATATTTTTCCCACTGCGAGATGGTGTGGACTTCATGTCGCAAATATCTGTGTGAATTAAGTCTAAAGGACTTGAATTCCTTTCAACAGACTTATAAGGATGCTTAACATACTTTGATTCCACGCATATTTGACATTTGGAACTAATGCAATCAAATTTTGTCAATACTTCCAAATTTATCATTTTTCACAATGTTTTGAAGTTGATGTGACCTAGGCGTGCATGCCATAAAGTGTTTGACTCAAGTAAGTAAGAAGAAGCATTAACTTTATTGATAGGAACTGCTATTACATTTAGCTTAAAAAGGCCCTCATTCAGGTAACATTTTCCTACATACACATCATTCTTACTTAGTACAACACTATTAGAAATAAAAATACATTTGAATCCATTCTTGACAAGAAGTGAGGTAGACACAAGATTCTTGCGAATTTCTGGAACATGGAGAACTTGGTTTAGAGTCATAATTTTTCCCGATGTCATCTTCAACGCAATCTTGCCAACTCCTTCAACTTTGGCTGTAGACGAATTTCCCATGAAAATGTCTCGTCGGGTCCTGCGGGGGCATAGGAAGAAAATAACTCCTTGTTAGCACAAACATGGCGGATGGCTCCAGAATCAATCCACCATTTTTTAGGATTTCCTACCAAGTTGCATTCAGACAACATGGCACACAAGTCCTCCATTTCTTCAACATTTTCAACCAAGTTAGCTTGATTCTTCTTCTTCTTCTTATTCTTTTGTACATCATTCTTCGGTGCACGACAGTCCACGGCCTTATGCCCAGACTGTCCACAATTGTGGCAATTACCCTTGAACTTTTTATTGCTTGGGTAATTCTTTGGTCGAGAAGCCTTCTTTCTCTTCTTATTTTGTGGCGACTCCTCAACAATGTTAGCCCTTATTATTGTCGAATTTCCACGTGACTTCTTTTCAGCATTTTTGTCGTCTTCTTCTATCCTCAAACGAACAATCAAATCTTCAAGTGTCATTTCCTTACGCTTGTGTTTTAGATAGTTCTTAAAGTCCTTCCACAACGGAGGTAACTTCTCAATGAAAGCGGCGACTTGAAAGGCCTCATTTATGACCATACCTTCAATAATAAATTCATAATTAATAACAAGATAAGTCTTATAAAAAAAATTATTGATTCGGGTCATACATTCAGCAAGGAGGTCATGCACAATGACTTGTAATTCTTGGACTTGAGTTATGACCGACCTAGTGTCAACCATCTTGAAATCCAAAAACCTTGCAGCCACAAACTACTTAAGTCCGGCATCCTCAGTCTTGTACTTCTTCTCAAGCGCATTCCATAACGCTTTTAAAGTTTCCATGACACTATAGGCATTGTACAAGCTATCTTCCAAACAACTCAAAATGTAGTTTTTGCACAAGAAATTATAATGTTTCCATGCTTCAGTTACAACAAATCTTTCGTCATCCGGAGTGCCTTCAGCCACGACCGGAGGATCCTCCTTGATGAATCGCTGCAAACTCAACGTAGTAAGATAAAAGAGCATCTTCATTTGCCAACGTTTGAAGTCAATACCGGAAAACTTTCCGGGTTTTTCTGCTGGTGCCATAGCAGAAGCAGGAGTTGAACGGCTCGACGAGGCAGCAACACTCGTAACAGTAGCACCCGTTCCATTAGCATTAGTTTGGTCCTCATTTGCCATTTTTTCTGTAAAGTTGGCAACAAACAGAAATTTTTAAAATCAGTGAAGGTTTTATATCTTCAAACTGAATACCAAACCAAACATTCAAAATATATACAGTGAAGTTTATTATATTCTTCAAACCGTATTCAAATTTAATACCCCGGTAAAGTTTTTATGTTCTTTAAACTGGAGTAAAAAATATATCGGAGTAGAAAGCACCAAGGCTTTAGACTCCAAACTAGTATACAAAATATAGATAACAGTTCAATATAGATTTCAACACAGAAACGTTAATTTAAAATTCCTTAAGCTTGTTGTCGCTACCGTGTTAAAACAGAAATTAGGAAAAACTGTTAGAAGAAACTGAAAAGCTGTAAACGATAAGAAATATTCCGAGTCCACAATTTCCTTGTGCGTCCTTAAGGAATTTTAACCCCGTCACAAGTTGCCAAGGTAATGGATTAAATCCTCCCAGGATGAAACGGAATAAACCTTCCTGCAACGGTGGCTATACAAACTGTAGGATACCAACGAACTCAAAGAACGGAACAAAATCACACTTACGAATTTGAAAGAGAATCTGCGAAGTAGAATGCAGGATTTTCAGAAGGAAGTTCTATATTTTCAGTGTGTGAAAAGGAAGCCATGCCTCGTAATTTATAGGCAATTGTCGGAAGATGTGTGATGTCTGTTCATAATGGGAACAGATATTTGAAAGGAATAGCCGTAAAGGTGTTAATCGGGCGGGCTGGGACGGGCTGGACAAAAAAAACGTCAGCCCGTACGGGTTCGGGGCGGGTTGTTATCGGGCTGGGGTTAACGGGTTGGTGTCGGGCTGGGATTTTTCGGGTTCTATAGGGCCCGTACGGGTGCGGGTTTAACGGGCTCGGGCGGGTCGGGCTATATATAATTTTTTTTTTAAATTAAGTTATATTTTTCTTTTTCAATGTTATTGAAACTTTTAAGGGTTAAAATTAAAGATTAGAATTGAACTTTTAAGGGTTAGAAATAAAAGAACAAACTAAAAAATTCTAAATTTGAAAATAGAAAGTAAGTGTCTATATAAAAAATATTGAATAAGACTAATATGCAATATAAAAAAATCACAATATTTAAGTAACTTTGATATTTTTATTGAATAATATAATACTTCAAATTAATTTGCAAGTTCTTTTTTGATTTTTTAAATTTTTGAACTTGCGAATTAAAAGTTTACAACAATTGTTAAAAAAAAAAGAAGAAATAGTAAATCATATGTTTTGCATCATCTTTGAAAGCTCTTCCATGTCAATGTGAGGTTCTTGGTTTCCGGTATTATAATCGGTACCATAAACCATTATATCTCCAATTTCTTAGTCTTCCTCTTCATCTACCTCGTCACGCCCTTGATTTCGCCGTTCTGATCTAATCCAATCTCTGAAGCACACTAGAACTTCCAAAGCGTTGCTGCCCAATGAATGACGGGTATCTCCTAGCTGCTGTCTTGCTTGGCTAAATGCGCTCTCTGATGCGACTGTTGAAATAGGCACATTTAGAACGTCTCGAGCCATGGCCGAAAGAACAGGAAACTAATTTGAGTTGCTCCTCCACCAACTCAGAGGTAGAAAATCCTTTGTGAGGGGCTCCGGTGACTTTTGCAAGTAGAATTGGAGTTCATCAATATTCCGGCTACTGGTTTGTTGATGCTCTCCTAGTGTAGACCAAATCAAATAATCTTGAACATTATCATCATCTTCCAAATTTGTTACCGGGCTCATGTTTATAAACTTCCTTACATATTTTACATTTTACATAATTTTTCTCATTTTCTAGTCTATCAAAAAAATTCCAACACTTACTTCTTAATCTTCGATTCTTTTTAATAGGCAAAGGAGGCTTACTTGCACTTCCACCCCTAATATTTTGTGTTTGACTAGCATTACCGGGTGTAGGTGGTGGTGTTTCAAGATTATCGGGTGATGGAATATCATTTAAAATATCATCTAAATCATCATCAATACCATAATTTTCTTGAAGTAGCTCATAATCTACATTTACATTTTCGGGTGAACTTTCAGAAACATGTGTAAAACTACTAGAAGAAGAACCACCTCTTATTCTTTTGGAATTTTTCTTACTACCACCTCTACTAGTAGTGCAAGCTTTTTTGGCCGCTCTAAGTAAATCCATTATGTAATTTAAAATAAAAAATTCAAATAAAAATTCTAAATAATAAAGAGAAAGGGATGGAACGAGTGTACCGGGATTCTGAATGCCGCACTAAATTTGATATAGAAAGTAGAAACTCAAACTTCAATTGATAACTTGATACTTGATAATTGATGCCACACTTCACTTGAATAATTGAATTAGAAATTTATGATAATAATACTTTTGTAATGACAAAGCTAAATATTTGATGAAACTTGAAAGTTGAAAGCTTGAAATAATGAGTAATTGGGAATATTATCAAGAGAGAATTGAGAGAGAATTAGAGAGAAAATGAATGAATTGTGAGGAATAATGAAGAAGAAAGGGGGGTATTTATAGTTTTTAAAAGGCTACAATTGCAATTTATAAATTATAAGGGGTCGGGGGTTAAAATATAAATAAAGAAGAAAAAAAGTGGCTGTTGGGGCAGAAAAACCCGTTGGCCAACGGTCTTTTTTGGTATTTGACCGTTGGCAACGGTCAGATTTTAATAAATAAAAAAAAAATTATATTACGAGTTAACGGGCTGAACCGAGCTGTAGCCCGTTAAGAACCCGTTAAGGGCTTAACGGGTTGTAGCGGGTTCGATCACCCGTTTAAAAAAAAATTAACGTTTGTAGCCCGCCCCCCGCCCAACCCGTCCCAACCCGCTTTTTTTGCTACAGTAACGGGCTGGACCGGGCTGACCCGGGTTGAACCGGGTTGTTAGCGGGTCAGCCCGGCCCGATTAACACCTTTAGGAATAGGTGTCCGTTCAAAAGGGAAAACCAACGTTCAGCGTTTTGGATTCCAGTTAATTCCGTTAATGAACTGTCTGGCACTTAATTAATTCTTAAATAATTAATTAAATAAACTTTGTCAAAAAATTAATCTCATCGATCGATCATTTGACAAATCTGAATCCGAATCCGAAGCGGAAGCGGAAGCGGAAGCCGAAGCCGAAGCCGAGCCGAGCAACGAGACGGCGCGAGGCTTCATTCTCTTCAACTCCTTTAAGAGCTCTAAGAAGTGATCCTATATTTATACACACAAGTGTAGTTGTCCCTCACCAATGAGGGACAAAGTTCATTTGACAAAGCTCACTTGATTCAAATTTTTTAAATTTTCATTTCCTTCCATTTTATTTCCCACCATTTCCTAATTCACACTTCTAGTCTTTAAAGCCCAGTGGCTTAGCCCAATGGCTTAAAGTCCAACAATCCCCCACATGAATAGGATGAATGTAACAGGAATGAACATAGATTTGACTGTAACAAGAAAGCTGTGTGATTTGCAAGTAAAGATTAATTGCATCTGGATAAGTAGGTTTCCCTTTGAACTTTCCATAGTGAGCATATGTCGGATATACTCGGTCAATCGGTAGATTTGATATCTTTGAACCGTCGAACTTTAGTGTATACCTAGACAACCATATGTTACACAACCAACCCTTAACCGTCTTTTAGTTCTCATTGTTGTGTTCGTTTCAGCCATGAACACCGCCTGGTTTCATAAGTGCGTAGAGAATTGGCCTTACAGAATTCTCATTGAAGCGACTTCCACTTCACACTTACATAGGTGATTCCTAAACGTGTAATCCTTTAGATTGACACTATTTGATAAATACCACATCAAACTTAGGTAATCATTAAAGAACGTGTAAAGTTCTATCCTTGTTGCTGAACATTGTCTTCATCACGAGAATGGACCTTAGATTTTACTTTGATAATGTTGAACCGGTCAATCACAACTTTGTTTGAGCTCCTTGAACCTAGATCTCGGAATATCAAAAATTCTAGGTAGAGGTACCGCCATGATGACTTGTCCTCGGCCATAGTCCCATTCCCTTAGATGATTTCTCAACTCCCTCTCTAGTTAGGCCTTTTGTAAGCGGATCCGCCACATTATCCTTTGATCTTACATAATCAATAGTGATAATTCCACTAGAGAGTAGTTGTCTAATGGTTTTATGTCTTCATCGTATATGACGAGACTTTCCGTTATACATAACGCTCCCTGCCCGTCCTATTGCAGCCTCGCTATCGCAATGTATGCATATAGGAGCCAAAGGTTTTGGCCAGAACGGAATGTCTTCTAAGAAATTTCGAAGCCATTCAGCTTCTTTGCCGGCCTTATCCAAAGCTATAAACTCTGATTCCATTGTAGAGCGAGCGATGCACGTCTGTTTGGAAGACTTCCAAGATACTGCTCCTCCACCAACAGTAAAAATATATCCACTTGTGGACTTTGTTTGTGTTGAGCCAGTTATCCAATTTGCATCACTATATCCTTCGATAACCGCAGGATATTTATTGTAGTGCAAAGCGTAGTCTTGTTTCTGGTAATTTCCCTTCTTAAGCTAATAATTAAACAGCTCTATAATTTACACTTCTTATGCACTTATACATGCAACAAGGGTTATTTTTTTAGAAAATGTGGAGTCAGAATTTAAAGTTTATGAGTTCAAAATTTTAGTTTTTTTAAATTATTGGATTTCGAATTAGTAATTTATACAATATAAATTTGGGAATGAAGTTGGATCGAACCACTAAGTTATATTTTTGCTCCGCCCTCATTTTTAAGGAAAAGTGTCATAGAAGCCTTTCAACTATTTATTTGTGGCAACTTACACCTCCGGTTATCTTTGTGCAGCAGTTAACCCCTTTCAACTATCCTAAATATACCAACCCTGTCCTTCTATTATTTTCCATTAGAAACAACTTTGTATTATACTAAAACTTGATTCCAGAGTACTAATTTGAATTAAATTAGTAACTTATTGGCAATTATTTGCGTCACTTTCTACTCATGGTAAATGTAATGTATGAGATTTGAGATAATTATTTGAGTTTATTGAATTTTTTTTGGGGTGCAGAGTTTATTGATTTATTCAGTCATAACTAGATACAACATCAAAGTATATCTTAAACTTACAATTTTTGTAGGAGCAAATCGACATATTTTCACCGATAAGAAAAATTTATACAATGTTCCGAATATACGAAGCTATGTAAACGTTTTATGTGAAAGGTAGAGAAAAACTAACTAGGTTTGTATGACGGTGTGAGTTTGCTCACATTGTTAATCTCAAGTCTAGATAAAGTACGTGAGTTGCGATAGGTTGACAACCAACGTAAAACTAGTTAATTTATGATGAATCCGTACAATATAAAATAAGTCGGGACGTATACACCTGGACACGTGAATTTAGTCATGCTAATATATTTACTTTGAATCTAATGCTTTTTCATGAGCCTTTAATTTTGCTAGATATTATATGCCAATAGAAAATGTAGAGAATTTCAAATTCTACTGAAACTATCTCTATAGTCTTGCATCGAAAGAGGTTTAACTAAAGCGACATGAACAATAAAGATTAATATATCCGACAATAAACATAAAACTCGATAATAATTTATATAACTGATTCCAACCTACTTTAAATTGCCACAATATAATTTCAGAAATGAGAGATTATGTCATACTAATTTTTTAAAACCTAGACAATTTTGATTTCAAATTTGCATTTTAGGCAAAGTAGATTAAGTGAATAAACATTATAAATTTATTCCTTTTTTCTCCTAATAAAGGAATTAGGTTATAAAACTAGCCGTTAGAATAAAAACACCTTTTTTTTTTGCGCCGCCCACCCTAACGTTCAAAAAACCCTATTTTCCAAAATCTCTATATATATTCTTCACAAAATCCCTTCATCTTCTCAATCAAAATCTATCTCAACCCTTCTCTCTTCTTCTTCTTCTTCCTTTCATTCATTCTCAAATACTCGAGAAGAAGAAGAAAGACTCTTCAAAAAAAAAAAAAAGAATCCTCTCTTTTTCGGTTCTACAAAAAAAAAAAATTAAAAAAATCTTGAAATTAGAGAGTATTAATAATTCAGATGGCGACAATGAACAGTGGAAACAACAGCAATACTCCAGCAACTGCTCAAGTTATGCCTTCACCTAAACAGACTTTGCCTACTGCAAAAACTGTTGATACTCAGTCTGTTCTTAAAAGGTATATTTAAGAATTTATTGGTGTAAAATTAAATTTATGCATCTGGTTTAGGGATGTGATATTTGTTGTTATACGTTTAATTTCTTGATCTGGGGTTGGTTTTGGTAGAGTTTTGGATCCCCAGTGTAAATTGTTCAGTTTGATCTTCTAACTGTGCCATTTCTGCAATTAGGGTTTGATGATTTATGTATTGAGTATGTTTGTGATGTGGTTCTCGTGTTTATGTATTGCATTTCCAGTTTTCCTGATCTGGATTTTAAGATGATTGCTGATTTGATCCGTATGTAAATCAGTCATTTCTATTTTTAAAATCTGTTATTTGGTTGTATAGTATGTTTGATGTGATTTTTACTTTTAGTGCTCAAGTATTTTGGTCTCTTGATCTGGGGTTTTGGGGATGTTTTTGATCTGTATGGTTTGAGTGATTGATTCAGTTAGTAGGTAAATTTGCTAAGATTTTAAAGGGGTTTTACTCACAAAATATATTATAAGCTATATTGCACGGACTCTCCAGATGTTGCCGCACCCATGTCGGATTCTCCAAAAATGCACTACTTTTGGAGAATCTGACACGCACCCGGCGACATTTCGGAGAGCCCGAGCAGCATAGATTATAAGTGCGGGTTTTCCTTTGATATTGAGCTACTGGTTTCTTCATATGAAGTTCTTAGGTATTGTGAATACCATTTCTAGGGGAATAGCATTGATATTGATCTACTGGTTTCTTCATATTCTTAGGTTCTGAATACCATTTCTAGGGGAATAGCATTGATATGGATTGAGCTTAAATGAAGAAGTGAGGATTCATATAGCCGAACCTAACTTGTTTGTTACTGAGGTGTTGTTGTTGTTATTGTCATTCTTGTGTTTGTTGGGAAAGGGTGGTGTTTCTAGTACTTGATTTTGATACGTCAATGTTGCCTGAATGTATAAAGATTGATGTGTCCAAGTAGTTCCTGAGAAGAATTGATGTGTTTAGGCTGATTGAGTTGTCAATGTTCCAACTCATGATTCTCAAGCCTATGTTGCACAAGTTGGGATATCAATATTCCTTGTTTCTCATATTTCTTGTATACAATAGTTAGATTTCTGACTACTTATTTTTAATGTTTCAGTGTTTATATTTCATGTTATTCAGTATTCTGACGGAGGTGTTTATTGTTGTATAATCAGGTTGCAGTCTGAATTGATGGCTCTAATGGTAAGGAATCTAAGATGTCTATACTTTTGATTTTTACTTCTTTATGAGAAATATCCTTTTAACTTAAAGGAGTTTCAATTATATTTTAGATGAGCGGTGATTCTGGGATATCTGCATTTCCTGAAGAAGACAACATATTTGTTTGGAAAGGGACAATAACTGGTAGCAAAGATACTGTTTTTGATGGAACAGAATACAAGCTCTCTCTTTCATTTCCTGCTGATTACCCTTTCAAACCACCAAAGGTTAAATTTGAGACTGGTTGCTTTCATCCCAATGTTGATGTCTACGGCAACATCTGCTTAGACATTCTTCAGGTAACGTCTCGACTGTCTCGTCCATAGCCAGATGCAGCCTTTGTGTTTAATTTGTTCGATCTGAACTTATCATTTTCTACACAAAACATAGAACCAATTTAAATTGTGAATCCGCCATCGGACTCATCTCGTGCATTTAGTTGTTTGGTTTTAACATTTTCTATAATATCTGATCTGATGTGTGGAAAATTATGTCAATAGGATAAGTGGTCATCTGCTTATGATGTGAGGACTATACTTATCTCAATTCAGAGTTTGCTTGGAGGTAAAAACCTATGCAATTTTCTGAAATTTTCCAATTTGATCTTATCATATTAAACATTCTCTAATATCTTTTTCTTGATATCCATATCAGAGCCAAACATAAGCTCACCTCTAAACACTCAGGCTGCAGCTCTTTGGTGCAATCAAGAAGGTAAATCCTTAAACTGTGTGTAAATATGACATTTTATGAGTATGACATTGCAACTTTATGTTAACATGTCTTTGTCCGTTTTTTCCCTTTTCTGCAGAATACAGAAAGATGGTTGAGAAGCTATACAAGCCTAGTGCGTAGCTAGCTTACTAGTGCAGGATTCCATTTTTCTTCTTCATATGGAGCAAATTTAGTTGGAACTGTTTTTCATTGCTATTGTTTTCCTGTTGATGTTGGATAATCCTCTTTTATGAGAAAGAGGAAAAGCTGTACTTTTACAAAAATATGAGATATAGAGTATCATTTCAATTATTTTTATCTATTGTTTCTCCAGTTCCTTAGTGTGTTATCCAAATGCAGAAGAAGTGCTACAACCATGAAATTTATCTAAATACTGCGGAATTATACATTGGTAGTTTTCGGGGTTGAATTCTATCTCTATGTTTAGAAAAAGAAAATCTAAATATATATTTAGAGTCTCTTTCTCTCAACTCAGAACCCACAACATCTAATTTTGGATCGACCCAGTGCTCTTTGAGATGTCTCAGGGCGTTGACTATTGGGCCTAAGACGAGCTTAATGAGCGACATCCATACTGAGAATATTCATATAGGTCCCTGTCTGCGTAATATAGTAATAAGCGTTGTACGGCTAAATAAAATATTAACAACCTGTTTGGCTAAACTTCTAAAATCAGCTTATTATGATGAGAAATGCGTTCAAAAGTGTTTTTCTCAAAAGTACTTTTTGTAAGTAGTGTGTTTTGACCAAGCTTTTAAAAAGTATTTTTCTCATAAGTGTTCTTGGGGAGAAACTGACTTCAGATGCCATGGTTTTAAGTGTCAAAGCTCCTCAGGCAAGACTCGGGATCGAGACACTAGTATGTTTCCCCACTTGTGGGATTTCACTGGGTCGTTTTTGGGGAGAAACTACTTTTTTGCTTCTCCAAATTGCTTCTCTTCTTCTTCTCAAAAAGCATTTTTTTTTTATTCAAAAAGCTTCGCCAAACACTTCAACTTCAAAAAAAGTACTTTTGGCCTTGAAGAAGCTTGGCTCTAACAGACTATAAGTGCGGTGATGGTTGTGTCAATTCCTATGGGGAAGAAGCCAAGATGAACATAGTTAAAAAGCATCACTTTGATTAATACGGTAAAGCCAGCAAATGCTAAAACCACGTTAATTACAGCCAGAAGTTCAAGCTAAAAACATGATAAACAGGCAGTTCCAACAAGACTTGAAAGGACCTCAGCATTATAATTCTAAAACCTGGCCTAATACATCGGTCGTTGAATGCATAAATCCCCTCAAGGGTTCTTCTCTAAGGAGTTGAAAAGCTAAACATGGCAGATCTAAAGCACCCAACAGAATTCTCTTCGATCTCGATGATTTAACCCAAAAGAAGTCATATGATGTTTGAGTAGAATTAATTCTTCGAGGTAAGCTGCCTCAAGTTATACTTGGACAATTCCTTGTACTTTTCAACAACTCCAAGCAAGCACACAGTCTGCAAAATATGAAGAAAACAACGGTCAGACAAGCCATTTTTCTTTAACATTTCAACCACAAGTAATGGACATCAAGGGTGTAAAAAAATAATTATTAGAAGTAGCTTTTTCTCTAATGATATATCCAATATCTCCTATCAAAGATTCTTCATACGATTCAATCTCAACATTAGTGAATTTAAACCTTGCGAATAGGTTCTGCATGTGCGTCAGGATAGATGAACAGATTAAACACCTAATGAGTGATACATAATGATATTGCTGGAATGTAAAGTATACTCTTCTTTCCATCTGAATGGCTATAGTAACGCCTTAAGCAAAAGAGGCTTCATCGACGACTATGTTTATAAGCAAAGCTGTATACCTTGACTATTTGAACCACTATGCTTATCTCAGGGTTGCTAAGATCAACTTTGTGAGGTGAAGGAACAGATTTAGCCACTGTATCAATGATTTTCATCTTATTGATTCCAGTATTTGCTCGAGCTTCATAAAGCACTGCAAACTGTGAGAGAAAATTGATTAGGCTAGAGACTTAATTCACTCTCCCAAAAAATATGAGTTGACTGCAACATAAATGCATTTCACAAAACATAATTTCATCCTATTTTCACATCTCTGACACTTGAGTCAACAAAAGTTACAGATAATTATATTTCACAAAATACATTGAAACCAAAACATGTCCAAAGAGGATATCATATAGCTGAAAGATCCTGGATCAATTTAGTGCAAGAACTCTTGCAAATGCGGAATACATCCACAAAAGTGGTATTTTATATAGTTTCACTATCATTGCTAGGTATACATTCAAACATTAGATAGAGTTTCGATCACATGCCAAGAGAAGAGGCTTTATAGTGAAAACAATGGACTTGGAAGTATGAAGATGACCTTTTTTGGAGTGTCAGTTTCAGCAGGTAAGTACTGTTCAACAAGAGGCTTTATTGCTCTTCCAATTTCCTCCTCTGATGCATAACATGTTACTTCAATTGGTAACACTCTCAATATGAACCTGTTGAAGGCTATGACATTCTTGAGCAAGAGATATTAAATAAAGTAACCTGCCTCAAATAAAGCGAACATATTTATAGAGCTGTCTAGGAATAAATTTGAGCAGATATAAGAACCTTGATACGTGTCTCTTCGTCGAGGCAAGAGAGGACATCATATGTTGAATGATTTCCTTAGGGTTGGGATCTCCATCTTTCTTGCGCATTTGAACAAAAACAACACCATTGCAACCTGAGTCGAGGTAGTTAAAACGCCTCTGTTTTCAGAAAGAAAGCAATGTATTACGAAAATATTTCCAGAAACAAGTAAGAAGAACTACATTGAACCAAACAATTTGTTAACCGGTTCACAATCCGCTAGAGTTGGTGCTTTTTGATTAACTCAAATGAGAAGCAACAGAAAAAATCATGACAGAAAGATTATCTTTCTTTTTTCTTTTTTGAAAAGGTAAATAAAAGTGGTGTACTAAGACA
Source organism: Nicotiana attenuata (assembly GCF_001879085.1). NCBI lineage: Eukaryota > Viridiplantae > Streptophyta > Magnoliopsida > Solanales > Solanaceae > Nicotiana > Nicotiana attenuata. Next base: position 25,496,633 of record NC_031998.1, read on the forward strand.
GTGCACATTTGTACAAAAGTTAAAGGTACAAGAGTATTCAGACAGAGAGTATCTTATACCAGTATATAGACCTATGTCAACCACACATTCAAAGGGGAGGAAAACAATCTCACCCTTTCAGTGTGAGATTAGAAAGGCATTTCGTTCCATTGTTCTCAAACAGAAATGGCCCTAACAAACATCTATCATGGATAAGCAGGAGACATGCAACATAGATACTTGTTCACACAAAAAGAAAGCCATGAGTAATATACTTACCTAGCACAGGAACTAAAGTAGTAGCTTACTTGAAAAAATCAGAAACAATTACATCTAGTTACCTTACTTTTGTCTCCCAACTCAGCAAGCTCAGCTTCAATTAGTTTATCTACAGATTTTTCCTCTGTCTTACCAACACCAATATTTCCAGTTTTTGGTGCTTCTCTTTCCACACATTGTTTCTTTGCAGGTGGCTCCCTCGCTTCACTATCTTTCTGTTCATGAGTTGTCTCTAGCTCCTCTTTCTTATCAGCATCTCCTTGTATTTGCTCATCGGCAGAGATGTTGTCCTTGTTTTCAGGCCCCGATCCACCATTTTTCAAGCTGCCTATTTCTTCATCAGTTTTCTCCTGATTCTTCTCAATTTTTGAAGTCTCCTCCTTGGTCTGGTTCTCATCATTTCCTTTGTCTTCATCACCTTCACCACCATCATCATCATCACTACTAGAAGAATCAGAATATGTGAAAACAATCTTTTTGTTTGTAGGTTCTTCTGATAATTCTCCATGTCCTAAACTTGAACCTGTCCCCTGTACCAGTTCATCGTAAAACTGCACAAAAGGGAAAAAATTCATGGGTCGCGCCTACGACAACAACCTACATAAACCGAACAAAGAAAGAAGGCGGCGGATGCTTTCTATTGTTTTCTCCACGAATCAAGATATGAGAAAAGCTTCGAATCTGAACAAAGGCTTCAAAAGTCATACTGGAGGCCAAAAATATTCTGAGACAAATTCTTTTACAGTTTTTAATTTTCAAATAACAAGTGTTCCATTTTGACATTCTTTAGATAACAGGAAAAATATCTACTAGTTGGAAATAGGTCTGTCTTGTTAGTATGCTGGTTCTGAACCTATTTCTTTTCTAGGAGTATTTTGACCTTACCATAGATTTATATGCCAGTAAAAATATAGAGAACTTTTAATACAACAACAACGTACCCAGTATTATCCCTCGATTCATATAGTTGACTATAAGTTGTTTGGAATTGAGGCGTAGTACGTATTGTTAGATAACAAGTAAAGCATAAGAATCGGAAGTCTCATGAACAAAAATTTCTAGTGCACAAGTGCGCTTTTTAAATTCTTCAAGACTACCTTATGAGCTTGTCCTTTCTGGTGTTTGACATTAAAATTTGTCTTACTAACAAACATGGAACCCTTGCAACATACTGAACTCCAAAATAAAGGAAGTAATCTTTGTTACACAATAACTCACTTTTTCTATTCTTTCTCAATCTAGCTTCAAAGTTAGAATTAGAAGAAATATTTACAGAAAGTAATTTCTAAACGGATGTATGAACGGCCACATGTCTGGATATACGTAGTTACGTGTACTTTGTCAATAAAGGAGGTATGTGTGATGTTCCTTCAAAGAAAATACCAACTTATAATAGTCTAGTGTAGTTCAAAGATGTCCAAATTTCATTTCTGAACAACATAAATCATCATGTCTTGATTATCCACCAAAACTAGTCAAATTAACCCTCATAAGTAAAACAGAACTCAAAGTTTAACTACCAAGAATGCAGAAATATCTTTTACCATCAACCACGATGGTAATTACCCCTCCATCCTCAACCAACGGTCTCGGATTTGAGTCCTAATAATGGAGTCGCCTTTGATACCTCCAATGTGAGACTTTTTAGCGCGAATTTGGATTAGTCGGGCCCCAAACCGGGTACCAAATACCAGGTGAGAAACCAAAAAAAATTTTTATAGTAATGCAGAAATGAATATCTTCACACACATAAAAGTAAAAGAGGTAGAATAACTTCAAGATAATAATAAAGATAGAAACTTTTACGGAAATTAGAACATACAGAGTCAATAACATTAACAGCTTCTTGAGAGGCTTGTCTTTCTCTTCCACCATCACATGTTATATAGAACCCTTGTACTCCTGGCCTTAAAGGGTATCCACCTTTCTTCACTGCTTTCTATTTTATGCACAAAAACCCATAATTAATCACCAATTTAATTTTTTTTTTAAAAAGGCAGCCCGGTGCACTAAGCTATGCACGGGGTCTGGGAAGGACCGGACCATAAGGGTCTAGAGGCGGTTTTCAAAGCTTGAACCCGTGACCTCACGTGGCAGCAAATTTAGGAGCTACGCCAACGTTCCCCTTCGTAATTAATCACCAATTAACCTTTTAAAAAAGTTACAGCACTATAATACGTATATATATATATATATATATATATATATATATATATATATATATATATATATATACATGTATTTTACATCTATAGAGATAGAAAAAGAAANTTGTTGGGGCCATATTTGCCTCTTTTTACTCAGGTAATACATAATAGCATCAATAGTGCTAGCAAAATAAAATAAAAATCTACTATATGCTACAGTGTAACTACAATTATCAACAAAGCAGATACACTTTAAACTACAAAGCCAGAATTCAAATAATCTAACAAATAGCTACACTTTAGCTGCTATACACAGCAACACATGGGACACAACAACTACCATAAGGTATCAATAATATCGACATTCTAACTATAGTTAATATTGAAAGTCTTCATCTTGCTCTACAATATAACTACAAATTAACTACAATCATGAAATACAGATATACCAATTCTGTCCAAATTACCAAATATACAATTTTTACATACATATCATCATCAAATATGATACATAAGGTCCAACCTAAATACAATCACACTATAAATAATAAGAGCAGCATTTATAAGAAATGTCTACATTATATCTACAATGTATAATAAAATGCATGGTCACATATATTAAATAGCTACAATATAACTACAATTATACTACAAAATAGAAGACAAAATATATCTTGTGAATTTATTCTTTGATACTTACCGAGTCATTGAGGACTTGTCCGGGGTGAGCAAGGGAATAAAACCAGTCCTTCTTATCCACCTTTTCAACTCCAAGGTCTAACCAAGGCTTGATTTGGTTATCCTTTATTGAAAAGGGAGACTTCCTCCTGTAACAACAAATAAATGTCCAATAAAAAAATCACATAATGAATTACATATTTAAACTTTAAAATGCTGAAATGAAAGTGTCAGATTAAGTATTCAAACCTCTTAGATACTTTGTCACTACGGTGGTATAACCACTTGTTGAACTTATCTAACACATCAGAATCTACATTTTCACCTATAAGAGTTGTGAAGGGGTGCTTGAGGTAGAAAAATTTAGGTCCAATAGAGCTGCTGCCTCCAGAACTATATAAAGGTATGAAAGGTGATCGTGCATGTTTCCCCGGTTGCCTGGTTCTCCCCGTATGAATAGGGGTTGCTTCATCTGGTATGGGCTCTCCATACTTAACCAATTGTGTTAAGTTTTCTGGCAACTCAAAGTCATCCAATGTCACACCCTTCTTATCAATGCCTGATCCTTCAGAAACAACTTCATCCACATGCTGTGCATCTTCACCTTCATTTAGCTGTTTCTCAATGACTTGTTCTGTTTGAGCTGCTACAGTCACTCCGTGAATTGGGGACTGTACATTGACATCTTCAATATCTATTACATAAAACATAACTTACTTAACAGGAATGTAAAACTGTATAAACAACAATTATTTATTCTGAATGACAGTATGATATTATACCTGCTTGTTCTACCTCAGCTGCTTCTTGAAATTCTGGATATAAGTCAACATGTTCTGAAACATGTTCTAGACAAACTGCAGCTTCAATTTATAATTCAAAAAAGTAAATAACACTAGATAATGCTGCCTTGAAAGTTGTAGATATAGGTAGGAAGTTGTAGATAAAATGTGAATAATAAAACTATGCTCTATAAAGTTTTATACTAAGTGTATATATTTGTAGGTATTTTGTAGATACCTGTGTTGCTTGTGCTTGCATGCACTTGATCACCAATATTGCATTGAAGTTGCTGGTTGTTCACCCCTTGTTGTTGGTCATTGTTTTTGGTTGACCAGCAAACTAAAGATTTTATGATAGTTTGAGTATATTGTTTCATATGTCATAATTTGTTTTGGTATATAAATATATGTCAACTCTTACCTTTGCCTCATCCACATCATATCTCCTGTTTATCAATTTCAAAACATTCTTCACAGAATCATCTATAAACACTCGAAGGTTATGGAGTTCTACAAATACAGCCTTCCTAAAATCCTCTAACTTTCCATCAACCTAAAAGTTAAAATATAGTTAGTTGGTAATTTTATTCAAATAAATTACAAATCAGTTTAATTATGTACGAGTCAGTATTGTTTTCACATTTGTCTATAAATTGCTACAGTTATACTACAATTTAACTACAATGTGTGCAATCCCAACAGGGCTGACTATAGAATTATACTACAATGTATACTACATAAATTGTTATGAAATGTAGATAAGTAGCTAATATGTAAATATATTGTAGTTAATAATATTACCTGCTCAATTCCCTTTTCTAGCTTCCTGAGCTTCTTAGCCACAGATTCCTTGTCCTCTTGACAATCTGTATGTTTGGGTTCCAATATTGGAGAATCAACATTTGGAACCTCTGATGATTGTGCACCTTGTTCATCTTCATACTCAATCTTGTTTGGCAGAGTAAGCACTCTAATCTCTTCTCCAGATTCAGTCATGCTTGTGAACTGAATGATGAAAAAAAACAGTTAGTTCCACTAAGGCAGAAAATGTAGACTACTTGTAGATATTATGAAGGTAAATGTAGCAACATACCAAAACTGAAAAAAAATACCTTATTCCACTCAGGCTTGATCATCTTCTCTTCAAAGGCAGTTAACCAAATCTGCCCCTTAGTAGCTGACCATCTTAATATGCGAGGTATTGAGTCAGAACACCTCGTAGCAAGCTCCGTGCTGACGGTCGAGCAACACTCATAAAGCCACACTTGCAAGGCTAATGAGCATCCCCGTATGAGATAAGAATGTACACGGGGATTTAGACGATGCCTAACGGATTCCATAACCTGATTGAACGATTTAATACCCCATGGGTATGAATCAAACTGACCAGACTCTACCAAATAGAACCTAAAGTGGTCTATAAAAGACACATGGTCTTTGTCATAAGGGCAAACAAAAAATTCCAAAAGATAAAGAATGCACAACTTGACTGCATCCTCATCGTTTACCCAAGATCTATTTGTTACTATGTTTTTCAAATACCACTTCTCTACTCTTTTTTTGTTAGGAAAATAGTTATTCATTAACTTGCTAACATAACTAGAAGTATATCCATAATCTGTAAACTGATTCACACAATTTAAACCGGTAATTAAACCAAACTCTCTCAATGAAAAATTCAATTTTTCCCCCTTCAAGTGAACTGAAAAAAATAATTCATTAGACTTAGACAGTTCATACTTCATCAGAAGATGATTATGGGGTGCTTAGATTCCACACTTTGTGTGATCCTAGCATTCCTAGCCAGATAAAAGAGTTATTGTCTCCAAATGCTTTGAAGCTTTTTAAAAACACTTGTTTTGGTTACTGTCTCTCCCCTCCATTTGCATGCAAAACCAAGCTATTCATCTTCTGATGAAGTATGAACTGTCTAAGTCTAATGAATCATTTTTTTCAGTCCACTTGAAAGGGGAAAAATTGAATTTTTTATTGAGAGAGTTTGGTTTAATTACCGGTTTAAATTGTGTGAATCAGTTTACAGATTATGGATATACTTCTAGTTATGTTAGCAAGTTAATGAATAGCTATTTTCCTAACAAAAAAAGAGTAGAGAAGTGGTATTTGAAAAATATAGTAACAAATAGATCTTGGGTAAACGATGAGGATGCAGTCAAGTTGTGCATTCTTTATCTTTTGGAATTTTTTGTTTGCCCTTATGACAAAGACCATGTGTCTTTTATAGACCACTTTAGGTTCTATTTGGTAGAGTCTGGTCAGTTTGAGTCATACCCATAGGGTATTAAATCGTTCAATCAGGTTATGGAATCCGTTAGGCATCGTCTAAATCCCCTTGTACATTCTTATCTCATACGGGGATGCTCATTAGCCTTACAAGTGTGGCTTTATGAGTGTTGCTCGACCGTCAGCACGGAGCTTGCTACGAGGTGTTCTGACTCAATACCTCGCATATTAAGATGGTCAGCTACTAAGGGGCAGATTTGGTTAACTGCCTTTGAAGAGAAGATGATCAAGCCTGAGTGGATTAAGGTATTTTTTTTCAGTTTTGTATGTTGCTACATTTACCTTCATAATATCTACAATTAGTCTACATTTTCTGCCTTAGTGGAACTAACTGGTTTTTTTCATCATTCAGTTCACAAGCATGACTGAATCTGGAGAAGAGATTGGAGTGCTTACTCTGCCAAACGAGATTGAGTATGAAGATGAACAAGGTGCACAATCATCAGAGGTTCCAAATGCTGATTCTCCAACATTGGAACCCAAACATACAGATTGTCAAGAGGACAAGGAATCTGTGGCTAAGAAGCTCAGGAAGCTAGAAAAGGGAATTGAGCAGGTAATGCTATTAACTACAATATATTTACATAGTTGCTACAATTTGTCTATATTTCATAACAATTTATGTAGTATAATTCTATAGTCAGCCCGGTTGGGATTGTACACATTGTAGTTAAATTGTAGTATAACTGTAGCAATTTGTAGACAATTGTGAAAACAATACTGCCTCGTACATAATTAAAATGATTTGTAATTTATTTGAATAAAATTACCAACTAACTATATTTTTAACTTTTAGGTTGATGGAAAGTTAGAGGATTTTAGGAAGGCTTTAGTTGAGGAACTCCATGACCTTCGAGTGTTTATAGATGATTCTGTGAAGAGTGTTTTGAATTTGATAAACAGGAGATATGATGTGGATGAGGCAAAGGTAAGAGTTGACATATATTTATATACCAAAACAAATTATGACATATGAAACAATATACTAAAACTAACATAAAATCTTTAGTTTGCTGGTAGTTCAACAAAAAATAATGACCAACTACAAGGAGTGAACAACCAGCAATTTCAGTTCAATATTGGTGATCAAGTGCATGCAAGCACAAGCAACACAGGTATCTACAGCTAAAGTTTAGCTATTTGTTAGATTATTTGAATTCTGGCTTTGTAGTTTAAAGTGTAGCTGCTTTGTTGATAATTGTAGTTACACTGCAGCTTATAGTAGATTTTATTTTATTTTGCAGCACATTGATGTTATTATGTATTACCTGAGAAAAAGAGGCAAATATGGCCCCAACAACAACAACTAGGTTTACAACAACCGATTGCTTGTTCAAGTCAAATATTGAACAAATCTATGAGAAGTTCATAAGTTCTCCGCCAGAAAAAAAGTATTCGGTTGTTAAACCCGATGATGATATTGCAGAATATATTCTTGGGTATAGACTTCTTGCTAGTGTTGCCTGGGATGAAGTTGACTATGTCATTATGCCCGTGAACATTGTAGAGAATTTCCATTGGTTGTTGGTTGTTTTCGACATAGCGGACATGCAACTTTATGTGTATGATTCCATGGTGTCTTCACACCATCATAATGTTGTTGAATCATGTGTTGATAAGTTTCAATCATTATCCCTGTGTATTTGTCTTGCACTGGTTTCTACGGGAAGCGTAAAAACATTGACTTCAAGACCACAAAGGCATACATTGAGAAACCAGTTACAGACCCTCCCAACATACAGTGGATGGTTGCGGAGATTCCACAGCAAAAAAGAAGGATCACTGTAAAAAAACTATTCTCTCTTTCTAGATGTTTAATTCTTTTTTTATAATCATTTGTTAAATAATTAAAAAAATGTCTTATGCAGCGATTGTGGTGTATTTGTGGCTGCTTTTGCGGAGTATGTTAGCCTTGGAGATTTGTCAATCCCTTCAGAAGACCTTTCGGATATCGACCAACACCGTAGACGCTTTGGAGCTCTCCTATGGGACTATGCTACAAAGAAGCAAAAAGATGGGTCAATCAGTGAAAGTGAGGTTACAGACAGGCTAGCAAGGAGGAAGGGTGCTCCTGCTTTGAATGAGAAGACTAGAGTCCAGAGAAAGAAGAAATAGTGTCCTGTTTTCCTAGTTTAGTTGATGGCAATTTGTAGTTGAAGGAGAATACACTACTTTATGAACAAAATTTTTATGTTTTTATTGCAGCATACCTTTTTGTTTTGTTATTTTATCTTTCATTATTAGTTGTTCACTTGAATATAAATTGGTTGTTTACAGCACTGTATCTTCATTATATTAAACATGAGTATTTTGATGTTAGAATACAATTTGCCTACAAATAATCTTCACAATATCTACATTTTGGAAACACTCAATGTAGTTATTGTATATAATTTTGTAGTTGTATATGTTCATAATTTTTATGAAATACCTTCAAGTTCTAGGTAATATCTGTATATAACTGTCAGTTGAAGTTAAATTACACAACAAACTGAAGAAATAAATACTCCAATCATAGAAATATATTATCCACAATTTATCTACAAATCATCTACAAATTATCACCAAGACTACAATTTAACTGCATTTAACCTATATTTTACCTACAATCTGGAAATACTTTACATTAAAGTTACTTTTTTAATATCAGTTGTATTGTAGATAATAAATATTAAAATTTAATTATACTATATCAAAGACAAATTTAGATGTCTGACACAATACATAAAAGCATATTAAACACACATAAACAAATTGTAGTCTCTTTCATAATGATCTTTAAAAACTTAAACGATTACACAAAAAATCTGCTAACTTTAACTCACTAATAGTTAGTTTGAATATCTATTCTAACTATATGATATTCATTTCTTTTTGGGCGCATTCTTGTAAGATCGTTTGTTATGCCCTTCACCTCCACACCTTGTACTTCTTTGACTTTATTTCATCATATGTTTTATATCTTTCCTTTTGAGGTCTCCCTGGCTGCCTTTTATCTCCCGTGGTGGATTTACTACCTCATCCAAAATATGTTGTGGCACATTCCATTTGCTTTCATCAGGAAGAGGATTTACTGGTATTTCATACGTACGTAGAAGGCTCTCCCTCGTGTAATACGGAGAGCAATAGTTTTCATATGTTTCATTCCTGTGCCTTAATATTGCCAAAGCATGCGCACATGGAAGTTCTTCAAGTTGGAATTGGCCACAGCTACATTTCTTGTTTTCTAGACACACAATGTATCGCTTCACACCATCTAACACAGTATGTATATGATCTGTTGAATCCCTCACCTACAATTGCAGAACAAACAGAAAAATATTATCTCAATCATAAAAATAGATTATCTACAAATCATCTACAAATATTCTACACCTTATCTACAACCTACAATTATCTACAATTTGGCTACAATTTATCTACAATCTGGAAATACTGCGTATTAAGTAATTTATTTTTTCTGCACCAAATAAACAGATTTTACCCTAAGCTTCTGAGATATTGTTCTGTTGTTCTCTAATTCTTTGTTGAATTTGGACCCAAGAAATGTGAAAGTACCCTTCGCCTTCAATAACTTCTCGTTGGTCCAACGTTCTAGCAGTGTCTGCATATACTCTAAAAGGTCAAATATCGGCAACTCTCTTGCATCTTTTGTTACAGCGTTCAACGACTCTGCATTATTTGATGTCATTGTCCACATTCTATTCACTATTGCATGTACTCTTGACCATCTATGATAGCCAATATCATATAGGTAAGATTTCACACGCGGGTCTACCTCTTCAATCTTCGACATCCTTTCATTAAATTCATCCAGAGTGTATGACCGTGCTGTAGCAAAGTACAATTCATGTAATTGTAGATGACCCTTCTTGAATTTTGACCTTATATTTGTCCAAATATGCCACATGCAAGAGTAGTGTGGCATGCCCGGATAGACAATTAATGTTGCCTTCAGTATACTCTCATTCCTATCTGAAACAACACACATTGAAGGTCTTTCACCATATGCCTGCTTGAATTGCTCAAAGAACCACTTCCAAGATGCGTTTTTTTCAGAATCAACCACAGCATATGCCAAGGGCAATATTGTACCTACATTATTAATTCATAAAATATTAATTGGCAGGTTTGAAAATGTATATAAAAATATAAATACATAACAACTACAATATATCTTCATAATATAGATAATTTATCTACATTTCATGTAATAACTACAAAATAACTACAAAATTACTACAATGTATCTACATTTTATAGACTGCCTACAAAATAACTACAAAATTTTTACACTTTTTACCTGCTGCATCCATGGTGCTTGCTGGTAGCATAATCCCCCTGTAGGCTGACTTTAAGAATGTCCCATCAACCACTACTACTGGCATACAATGTTGCCAACCACTTATTGATGTATAAAGAGCAACAAATGCGTATTAGAAGCATTCATCTGCTGTCTTCTTCAATTTAACAACCGAACCAGGATAAGTCTCCTCAAGAATATAAAAATATTTGGGTAATTTTCTGTAGGAGTCAGCCGGATTCCCTCTCAAAAACTGTAAAGCCTTTTCCTTTGCTCTCTATGCTTGCATGTAGCTTAGGTTCACTCCGTGTTCGAATAACATGTCAGTTTGTATGTCCTTTGGTGTGTAAACAGTCTTAGGATCACAATACTTTGGAATGACCATGGTACCAACTACAGTTGCAGTACGTTTGCGCTGTATGAATGTTTCGTCCATTTAGGAGCATGTGTGTTGTCGGTTGAAACTCCTTATCTTGAACATTGCGGAATCATTAATTGACGTTGCCTTGAAGTGCCATTTACAGTTTTCACCAACGCATACAAGCCAGTAGCTAAAAAAAATACAATATTTAATACAGATTATAAATGTAGATGCAACAAAAGGACTGTTTTAACATAAAGTAACATAAACTACAATTTAACTACAATGTAACTACAATTTATCTACAATGTTTAAAAAACACATATCTTGAGTAAAACACTGCTTTTAATGATCTTTTCTCCACAAATATCTCCATACCTTCTATGACTAGATCTTTTAACTCTGAACTGGAACTTGTGTATCACAGAAAAGTGCTTCATTGCAGCAGCTACAGTTTGCTTGTCCTGATACACTTGTCCTTCTTCAATAGCAGTTTGCGTAGATTCTGTTATTATTTCACTTTGATATTCCTCTATAGCTGGAGAGGATGGCATATCAAGTAACTTTAGGGATCCAGACGGGCCTGCATCAAAATAAAGATAAACAATGTCATTATAATTTTGTAGAATCTTCGTAGATAATTTGTAGATATAGTGAAAATTTTGTAGTCATCCATTTTAGGATGTCAGACATTGTAGTTAAATTGTACTATAACTGTTGCAATTTGTAGAAATTTGTGAAAACAATAATGCTTCGTAAATAATTAAACTGATTTGTATTTTATTTGACTAGAATTTGTTCTAAACATAGATTGTAGTTTTATTTGAAGACAACATTTTGAAATCAATAATTTCTAATCATAGATTGTAGTTTATTTTGTCGTATAAATGTAGTAACTTTGTAGATAATTTTGAAAACAATATTGCTTTATTCTTTCATTAAACTGATTTGTAGTTTAATTGTAGGCAAATGTAGTAATTTTGTAGATAATACCGTAAAACCATAATTCTATGCAATTTCGAACTATACAAACCTGCACTTGTGTTATCGTTGGTGATTGCCAATTCCATATTGAAATCTCGTACACTTATACATAACGGATATGAACCTAGGTTTTTATTCTCCTTTTTGGTCTCCATATATACACGAACCCCCATATCATTCCTAATCTCCATTGGGGGACAATTGTCGTTCACCATGTATTTGATTTCTACAATTTTTTCTGAAGTATCAATCGATAGTTGTTCTGCAATTGTAGAAATCAGAATACTGTAGCTTGCATTCTCATCTACCACAATGGCATCAACTTCAAAATCTCTAAATCTGCCATAGTTATCCCAATTCCCATTCAATTGTAGCATGATTGCGATTCTGGACATGATTGCGTGTTGTTGCTGATGTATTCTTCTAAAAATTTTCGTTTTTTTGGATTTCTAGATTGAGAGAAAAAAAGATGAAGAACAGATATATGATCGCCAATTTGATTTCTGAAAACGACGAAGAACAGAATATAGCAATTTTGAGTTGTTGAATCTCGAAGATTTGAATTCTACAATTTGAATTCAGTTTGTTGAAGCTGTTCGTACTTTTTTTTTAAAAATTTTTGAATTGTAGTTTAAGAAGAAATTACGCAGATGCGAAATCTCCTTTCCGTTTCAAAACTTGAATTTAATGTAGAATAAATCAATCCCAAGATTCTTTCCTGATTTTTCGCGCGTTATTAAGGGAAGATTCTGCCCTATTAATTCCTAATAAACGAATGGTACAGAAATTGTAGGAAAAATGTGGACTAGGGTAATTTAGATACTATGTACATATTTGGTAATAAAGTTTCATATATGGTATAGGAAGGAAAAAATCCCTTTTGAATATAAGTTTAGTCCAAAGGCCCAGACCATTTGTCATATTGGCTTCTCGTTCACTTTGTCTCCTTTTTTTTTTGGGAAATTACCAGCTATGTCCATTTATAGGTAGCTCATTACAAAAATTGGCCAATTGATAAAATATTACTAATATTAGCCAAATTAGCCAATTACCTATTTGTAGCAAAAAAATATCAATTTTTTGCTTTGTTTTGAGTGGGTGTTATTAGAATAGATTGGGCACAACTTAAGGAGCTTGAATCTCAGTTTTCGGATGATTTGGTGAAGTTTTGAGGTGGTTTGAATTGAAAATTCGAAGTAAAAGCTGAACATGAAAAAAAATGATATGTGTACACACTGTGTATCATTTGTGTATCACATATGTATCAATTGTGTATCACATGTATATCCATGTATACCTGTGTGTGAGATACATGCGTGATACATGTATCGCAGAAGACTTTTTTGAACTCGATTTAATTATGAATTTTGATACAAAACCAGTCCAAATCACCTCCAATCTTCCTCAAATTTTGTATATTGACTTATCTATATATTTTCAATGAATTTTAACTATACCCATAGAAAAAGTTCCTTTTTTGTTTAGATTTTTGGAATATTTGTATAGATTTTTGTATTTCATCACCTTATTTGCTACCCCGTCCATGAAATTTCTTTTCCGTCTTGTATCTAATGTTGCTAATCACACTTAAAAATATGAAAGGTGATTTTTGCATGTGATTCTTTGAGAGAAAGAACCCTATTATTTGGTTTTTCAATTTTTGTTGGCTAGTTTTGGTAAGTCTATGACTAATGGCTAGAGGTTGGTAAGTTGAGATTTATTTGGGACATTTTTGTAAGTTTTCCTTCTTTTTTTTTTTTCCGAGAATGGTAAAGACCCCAATAGTTATTGATTAAATTGTGTGCGCACGTTGATTGTACCATTGGTTACCTGCATCTATTTATCGGCATCGATACTGGCGGGCGGATGTAGAGTTGACAATATGGGTTTGACAAAATTCGATAGCTTTGACCCAAATTTTGCATACGTTACAAGTATTGGTTAGGCTACCCTCGGATTCTTCCCTCCATATATTAGTGAATCGCTTATAAAATACCGACAACTATTTTCCACCTAATTAATAAGTGAAGGGGAAATGGAAGCGAGGCTCAGCGAGCTATATAAGGCTGACCACTACATAATCTGATCACTCGAAATTATGTATCTACTTATCGTATGTTTACCCATGTTCGGTAGTTTTGTAGCAAGTTGTTTCAGTCGTTCCAGCATGGCCGCACTGATTTTTTTTTTCGATTAATTTTTGCTTTCAGCAAGTAGGCGACGCGAATTTATGCTTTCTATCTTTCAATCAGAAAATTTTGAATTGCGGCTGTTTGATAAGAACAATAAAAATAAAGATCTCTTCTTTTTTCAACAACCACTTGTGAGTCTTCTTTTCAATTATAAATGGAATCGATACTAAATAATTTATAACTCAATAATTTAGAAGGATTAGAAAAAAGACAGATTTCGATACTAAATAATTTATAACTCAATAATTTAGAAGGATTAGAAAAAAGACATAAACTTTAAATCATGAATCCGCCGGGTAATACCTTTCTTTTTTGCGTCTGTCATGATCTAATTTAAGCTGGTGTAACCATTTAAGGAAAAGAAGAATAGAGAAGGTTTAGTCAAAAGATTCCGTCTTCCATTTTTAGATTTTTGTTGTTCGTTTTGCTTCTATGCAATTTGAAAGAAATTTTTAACCCATTTAATTATTTTGACGATAGCGAAAGTGTGAGCAGAAAATACACAGTGCTTTCCTTTGTTTTTTCAACTTGTAGTTTACAAATTAAATGATCAAATCATAGTTTATTAGTAATCATTATACAAATGGTAATATCTTGAGAAAATATGCATAGCCGCTCTTAAAATAATAGCAAAAAAAAAATATTTTATATATATATATACATCTCTATATGTTAAATACAAAAAATATACAAATTCATTACACTTTTATAACTACCGGATATAAATAATTTCGGTCGCAAGCTAAAAGCGATCTTTGCCATAATATCTCAATTAGATGAATATGCTTCCTCTAATGAAAGGACGACTTTACTGGCCTGTCAGTAATTTGACCAAGTATACTTCGTTAACTAGAAAAGTTAATTTTACCACTTTGTGTCATTTTAATTGTTATTGTGTATCACCCTTCTTTTAAATTACTTGATGCCTAATCGACAACTGCGACAGATTCTCGTTTTTAGGATAGCTTGGAAAATTAAAACATATGAAATTCCAAATAAAGACTATTTATAATGAATCAATTAGCTCGTAAAATACAACAACAACACAGAATAATAGCTCGTAAAATACAAAAGTACAAATATTTATTCATTCAAAATCATCGGATTGTATTTCATTTTAGTCACTACTTTATCAGTCTCACGAAAAAAACAGCTTCTTTCTCATCTGTATCTGAGTGTTTTGAATGTCCTCCAATACGATAAAGAGAATAGGTCAAAAAGATGTTCGAAATAAAACCAGAGTAGATATGTAACAAAGTGGAGATATATGGCAGCTTGGTTACTGCTATTTTGACTTTCATATCGATGTCAACAACAACAAACCCAGTGGAGTGAGTCCCACAAGTGGGGTCTGGGAAGGGCAGTGCGTACGCAGACCTTACCCCCACCATGGGGGTAGAAAGACTATTTCCGATAGACCCTCGGCTCAAGAAGATGAAAGAAACAATAGAAACAAATAGTAATAACAACAAAGGCCAGAAAGATAAAACCAGCAATAGAAGAGCCAGAAAAATAGATGGAAGAAAGCAATAGCAACAAGCAGTAACAACAGCAAGATACTAGGAAACCGAAGCAGAAGATAGTACGAAAACAACATGTAATACTAGCAATCTAAGACAAGACACTATCAGACTTTCATATCGATGTCAAAACTAGTTAAGTAGAGCTAATCACAAAATTTTAACTAATAGATCGTTCTCTGAACAAGTGCCAATGTTTCAAGATTGTTCCATCGTATGCTGAAACGAGAATATAACAAGTGCAGAGATCATGGACAGTCTCACAGTGAAGAAACAAGTGGCTGAACGACGACTCTGATTTCCTAAAATGCAAGCAGAAGTTTGCTAGTGTTCTATCTCTCACTGGAGAATGTATGGATTAAGTTGGATTCAAGTGATTCTATTCAAAACATGAACTCAGGAAGGACCACCTGTTTCCAATTTGTTTTTCAAGGAACATCCTCACTATGCTAAATGTTACCGCATAGAACGAGAAAGAGGACTTAACAGAGACAAGTCCGTTGGTAGATTGTCCAAGTAGGTTCGTCTGTCCTACTACCGTCGCAATGCTACTCACGAAGGCATCCCCCAGTAGGTCTTGTTGACAAGCTGCATTTGTCAGTGATTGTAGTTGCTTCTAAACCTAAAAATTCCGGGATAAGAATTACCAGAGGGCCTGAAGTGATTTGATGCCCTTGTCCTCGGTTTGAGCAAATAACTGATATAGAGTTATCTTCGTCTGGTGCCAATGCAACTTGGTTTTCAGCCAAAATACAACAGACAGTACCATTTAAAGGCAAATGTCCCAGCAACAACTTGACCAGTATTCAGCTCTTAAGAAGAAGATATTCTCAAGGAAGCCATTCCACCCCCACCAACCCCCGCAACCCCTTCTTCTACTAATAGTCTAATACACTTGTAATTGCTCATTCCAACCAAAATGACAGTTGGCAAACAATTTCAATCTTTTACCTCATATTATGTGGTGCTTGACCTCATCCTCCAGATGTTGCCATTGGACGAACAACGTATGCTACTGAGGACGAAATCAATAAATGTAAGCTGCCCACCCTTTCAACAGGTAATGTCTTTTCCATAAAGCAAGTGCCCTCTTCAGACTTCGGCATGATCACAAAGCTGGATCCTAGTGGAGTGGTTGACCTGGATAAGTATTAGCAAATTAATCAATAGCACGTCGCAAGATACTAGCCAGTGTAGCAACTCTTCGACCCCCCCTGATAGCAGAGATTTTACTTTTGCCAAATTAATATACACGCTAGTAGCAGCTTTAAAGCACGACAGTATCACCCTGGGGTTCCTTAGTTATTCTTTTGCTTCAGATATTATGATGGTGTCATCCCCAAATTAAGAAGAGTGAGTTGCATTGCATTGCCCTTTTGTGTGTAAAACATTTGAACCAGCCAATGCCGAGCAACTTTTAAAGTTATCTATGACCCTCCACGAGCAGGATTAATAGAAGAGGTGATAGATAATTACCTTCACGAACCGTCTCAAACTTGTGAAGAACTCTATGGAGTGCCATCAACAAGATAAAAACTTTAAGTGCCTACAGAAACAACATGCAGTCCATTACTTCTGAAGTCCATGCTTGGCATAACATCAATCAGAGAAGCTCCAGTAGCATGATACACCATCTCTGGTCTCAATTCATTAGCTAGGATGATATTATGAATCACTTCCCCTAACCTGATAGCAAAGATTAAGGGAATGATCTTGTAGACTCACAGCACACAGAGCTAATAGGGCACTAAGTCCATAATATCCATAGCCCACTCTTACTGGGAAAAAAAATATCATTTACGCTGCTTTGAAGCTTGTCATTCTTCAAAGCCAACAAGCTCACGAAAAGAAATGTCAAACGTTACAGACCAGGAGCCCCGTCTTCTCATTTCTCAAGTACATCATCCTCTCATCAAACCAACTGTGTCATCCTGATCCAATCTGTCGAATAGAGAACTATCAATTGCAGGTCGACAACTGTTTGTTTAGTATAAGTTAATGTATAGCTGCATAATTCCCGTTCTGATATCCGCATCTTCATACAGAATCCGCTAATGGGTACAATATTTTGTGGAAAGATGTGTTTCACTCCAGTTAGGCTTAGCCAAAGAACTCTTGCCTTCTGCTGGCAAGAGACAAGAATAAAACCAAGGCTAGAGACGAAAGAGAAAGGGAAAAGAAAGAGAGAATTATAAAGCTGATAGCACGTGGAAGGGTAAAGGATCACATCCGAGACAGTCACAGGCTTCCAGTTAGCACAGTTAGAGATGGACAACCCTTCATTATGTTTGATATTGATAAATTACAACAGACAGGCTTTCTCAAACATGATTTCTTTTCTACAAGGCACAAAAGGAACCACAAATAAAGCTTCTAATCCAAGTGAAGTAGGGAAGAGATGAGGACGTACCACTCGTTAGCAAAATTTAATGACAATACCAAGCATAAAAGCTCATGCCACGAGGCACCACAAGACTTTTCATCAAACTGCAAAGCTAGAGAACCCAAGAAACGTAAAACAATCAGGTAAATATTCAGAACAGAATGATGCATTGATATCCAAAGCCACAAGTAAACAAGGCAAACTGAAAGCAGCACAAGATCAGAGTGCAGTTGAAATGTCCAAGCATAAGACATCCATTTGAAGTTCATTGTTTCGATGTATATCTATGATCTAGTTTGCTTTGCACACAGCAGAACTTATTATTGAACTAACCCGGAAGAAAAATAATATGAGATATTAGTGAATAGGATTCCGCATAAGGCAGCCATAACTCACACCTAAAGCAAAAGCAATGGTACAAACACTAAAAAGATGGTTGGAGTTCTAAATGCTGGGTTGGGAAATGAAAGTACTTAGTTGGTACATCCTATTATGAGAGACAAAGTAGTCTATCAACATGTACACCAAACATCAAAAGCTCTCAACGACTAACTTTAAAAACACAAAGATGACAAACAAGCAGTTTCAGAAAATAAAGCGCCCTTTAACTCCTTGCAGATGTTTATATCCACCTAAAAGAATCAGCATTTCCTGCATTTGCAATAGCGTCCGTTTAAAGCCGGACAATTAGTTTGCCAGATGAAGTACACTCCACCTGAGCAATGCAAGAAGTTTGAGACTTTTGAAGTGGAGGTTGAAAACCAATCAAAATACCATACAGATAAGGTCACTGAAAATCACTGAAGATTTATCAATTCAGATGATTAAATTATGATTGGTAACATGAACCCCATGGTGCAAATTTCCTTTCCTACTGATTCTCATTAAGTGATTATGAAAGACTGAAGTTGAATCCATCTCTGAAGGAGAGTTCGCCATATAAGGACTTACCTGTAAAACAGGAAAGTACAGTGATAAAACTGCATGACTAATAATTTCATCACTTAAACCAAGGGGTTGGGTACACCTCAAAAATAATCCAGGTCTCGAATCAACATCTAGTGCCTGAATAGCATGTCATTCCCAGAAGTCAAAAGCGGAACCAGAGAAATCTGAGAAGCTTCTTAACATGATCTAAAGAAAAAAAGTGTCTGGACAAAAGTCTAACCATCACCAAGCACTTAATCTGGTATCGGCACCATCCATTTGCCACCTCTAAAAATAATGCATTAACCAATTTGTCTCCACTAAAATCAAAGAATGCATTGGAAGGGAAAGAAACACGCTTCAAATCTTCTCTTTGTTTACTCCAATGATGACTGAAGTATCAAAATATTGCTTTATAAATGAACATCCCAATAACATAAGAGGATTCACAAATGAGCTAATGTCCGTAACACTACGGCCAGTAACTGTATGAGTCGAAGTATATTCTACACCTCTAACCTAATTTTTTCCCTTCAACACCTACAAATTAATCTGAAACTAAAATTTTCTCCGAGGACAATTCAGGTCCGTCAATAACAGCTCTATCTACCACAGATTCAGGAATGACTGTTGCTTTACCATTCCTCTGTTGGTCATGTTAATGAAGGTAATCCTGTTTCAGTAAGATCCTCTGCAGACTTGAAAGATGTACATCCTGTCACAAGGGTAGTATTTTCTTCAAGTCTTTCCCCAGATCCAACTGACACATCCTTCACCTCTATCGTGGGATCATTCAGCAAAGAGCTGTCATCAGATGACAACAATTCATTCGATGGTCTCTGATCCTCCTCCTCCTTGATACACTTCACATTATCATTCAATAAGCCCGGTTCATCTGGAAGTACAATATCCATCTTGCTACAGCTATCAATAGTTTCTCCCTGCTCTGAACTAATAATAGGCAAACTTCCATTCTCCGCACGGCATGAATCAGGAAGAGCCCCTCGCGGATGCTTTTCATCACTATCACCAGTAAAACAAGATCCTGATTCATCATTCAAGTGAGATTTCTGTTCTAGTGGTCCCTTACTTGAGCAGGACTCAATGTTACATGTTTTATTTGCATTTTCACGCTTATTACTCTCCAAAGGAACCTGCTTACCCTTGCTACCCATTGTAAGCAAATGAGCACAAAAAGGAGGGGACCTTTGCCGACATTTGTGGCACTTGAATCCAATTAGCTTAGTAATTCTTTCAGCTGTAAGATCAAAAGCATCTCCATGAAACCAGTCTGCAGGATGGAGTAATCAGACAGGAAAATAAGGTAAGGCACGAGATATAAGGAGAGAAAAGAAGAAAAATCTGGAGAATATTTACACATTTCAACACCCAATAATCAGATTCATAAAGTGCAATTTAGATATAGGAGTTTCCTTTATTAAAAGATCCATTAAAATATCATTTTTCAAGCAACCTTTGTAGCACAAATTAAACAGTGTAACTCGAGAAATAGAAAGGGAGCTCAAACAAAAATGGATTGAACAGCAACAGCTATTGATAGCTTGTCTTCTGCAACACTACCTCTTAAATCTCCTGTCACGATCATATTCCAGTTCAAATTTTTATAAAATAAGATTCACACTATCACTTTTATATAAACTGAAAGTATTCACATTTATCACTTATCACCTATAGTTTAACAATTACAAGCTGAAACAGCAAACTTAGAGGAGACCAGACCCAAGAGCGACAATATTATACTAGACAATGCCACCTCAATTGTTAAACATGATGGACAACTGAAAATAAATGAACGCATTTCCGCAGGAAAACAATTAGATATACAAGATATAAACCAACTCAAGATATATGGTAGACAGCCACCAACAAGATAACCAAAGGGATCGTCGACATAGACACAACACTGTATAAAACCCTTACCTCCACAAACTTCACATGCAATGTAATTTGAAGTAGGTGTATATTCTAGTTCACCACAAAGACTGCACTTCGGCTGATCTGCTGTAGCAGCCAACTCTCCAGAAAGAACAAGACGCTTTTTACTCCTGAAGAGTGTCACTCGTTCATCATTTGGCTTTTGTGAGAGCAATAGACCATTTAGCCAGTATATCCGGCATAATTGCATTCTCTTCTTCTGCCAAGCAACTTCTGCTGGTTTCTTTTTCTCCGATATGTCAACTTTTGTTTTTTTCTTAGGTCTACCCCTTCCAGCTTTTGTTTGTTTCCCTCTTTTGTGTACTATTTTTTTGTTTTGCACAGCTACAAATTTAACTGTCCTAGCAGAACGCCTGAGGGGTATAGCAACAGGCTCTTTTTTACTACTCTGTGATTTTGCTGGCTGTTTATTTTTGGTGCCTCTGGATTTAACTTTTGAGCTCAGTGGCATCAAGGCTTTCGATACTTTCTTACTCTTTTGCAACTCTATCCTCCCCCTCTTGACATTCTTTCTCCCATTATTATTCATAGCCGCACACTTGTGGCATGTATACTTAAATTCAGCAGCGGCAAATCCAGTTGACTTTCTTACATGTCGTTTATGGAAGAAATCTGAAGAAAATGACAAAATATCAGATTAATTGCATAAAATGCCGAGAAAAGTTAAGGGAGATGTGGAAAGATGAAAGTACACTGAACTGATGACCAAATTAACTTCGAAGTATTTGAATCAACATAGAAGTAAACAAATAAAATCCACATGGAACTGAATGAAAAAAAAAAAGAACAATGGAACTGATACAGTAAACTCGAGGGAGAAAAAAGTCTCAGCACCAAACAGAAAGGTACTGAAGCCTCGACGCTAAATAAAGGTAGGACCTTTTGCCTAAATCAAACAAACAATAGACCTTTGTGTTCCTCCAACTTATTAGTATTGAATTATGTGACCATCTCATCAAGCAATTTGATAGCTTTAACTATTAGAGGAGGAATACTTGTATTAAGCATAGCCATCGCATGTGGGCTGATAATTCGACTATCACGGAAATTCTATGATCATTGGTGATGGTGAGACTAGAGACCAAGGACTTACTAGAAACGAAGGACTTTCACATGCCCCAATACCATTGAATTATGTTATTTTCTCATCTGATAGTGTAAGTTATTTGAGATGGAAAACTATCTTTTTATTTGTATTTGTCGTCAGTACTATGCAATTACATCTAGATGTTATTGGCAAAACTAAGAACAGAGACTAAAATAACAACATCCCAATTAGTAATAAATCAAAATCTGAAGTGCCAAGGAAATAGCAGACAATTCGAAACTGCTATTTGGAAGTATGATGCAAATCTGACAACGTGAACAGCAGAATCCCTGCAGAGGGTGCAACTGGTGCTTAATAAGATGACCACCTAACCCAATCTTGGGCCATGGAAAAAATCAACCAACTAAAGGCATATCCTTGCTTTTTGATTGAGTATAACATGCAGATACCAATATGGTTCCAAAGATCAATTGTATCATTCATGTCGTGTTAATATCCCAAAATATTTCACACGTCATTGAATGTCCTCAGTTACCTGATGTACTTAACAATAATTATAAAATGACCACTTGACAGTTCACAAGTGAGTAGAGCGGTAAGAAAGTTTTATTAGGAGAAACTGAAGTACTCACCTTTGCAGTACTGACAGCTCACAGCTTCCCTGCAAGTAACAAAAGAAAATTAATCTTAAGAAAAAAAATTCAGAGTAAAACATCTAGTGAAAATGGAAGACCAAATTCTTCATTCTATTAACTGTACACAGATAGAATACCTAATTTTATCTAGTTAGGACTCGTACCAGAACATAGAGAGCCAGTTAGAAACTGGACGACGACAACTAACATACCCATGCACAGGAAACAAGCGAAAAGGAAATATTCTCGAAAATCAGATCCACACAATACTGGAAATCTGAAACTATTCCGGCAATGTTATTCAGGGGCAAGTTTGTGTAGACCTCAACAGAAGAGTGAAAATGAACATAATTCAAGGGTGACAATATTTTCACACTTGCTTGCTTCCACAAAGTAAAAATGATATCCCAAAAAATAGGACAGAGAAGCGACCAACAAGTTGGCAGCATCTCCAAGGAGGTAGAAAAATTTTCCTCGCAAGGTAAAAATATATCAACTGCTAAAGCATAGTTGCAATCATGTTCCTGGACATAACAAGGAAATACTAGCTGCTTTGTCTGACAGTTATAATCAAATGTTGCCAAATATAAGACTCCATATTTAAAGACCAAAAATTATAACAGTCCCAAGTATCACATATTACGATCCCTCCTTTTCTAATTTCTTTCTTGTTTTTTCCTTTTCCTATGGGGTTTGCAGCTGCATAAAACACAGCCATATCTTTTTACCTTTGCATATACACAAGATTCGCCACTTATCACTTTTGGATAATAAGCTGATAATCAAACCATAAATCTACTCCGACTAAAACTGAGATCTAAATAATAGTGCCTGCGGCAGAACACCGCCTTAGTGTGGCGAAAGCCCAACCTTACCTGCACCTAACTTCGGCATGTACGTGCTTCTAACAGCATTGATTTATACACATGTATGACATCAAGATTTTGAGGTCAAAAGTCATCTGCAAGCTGTTTTTTTTTTTTTAGGGGGGGGGGGGGGGGGGGGTTTATGGTATAAAGCTGTTCAAATTTTGTCATTTAACAGTAGACTACTATTATTTTAGTTTGGGAAGATGATTATATGAGTTGAGCTTAAAGAAAGAAGTGAGGATTTATATCGGCGACCACAACTTTTTTTGGAACTGAGGTGTAGCTGTTGTTGTTGTTTAACAGTAGACAAGGTACCTGATATCAGAACCCAAGGTGATCAAAGGTAAACAATCAATATAGTCTTGAATTTGCAAAAGTTGCTACAGTTATTTGTTTCTTAATGGAAATACTAAGTAAATGGTGAAAGAAGAAGAAGAAGGAAAGCAGGAAAAGTAAACATAACAGAAATGAGCTGAAACTAAGAGGGTGTTTGGCTAAGCTTATAAGCTGGTCAAACTGGCTTATAAGCACTTTTTGGCTTATAAGTTAAGTGCTTATAAGCCAAAAATAAGTCAAAAGCCATAAGTTGTTCTCCCCAAACCTATCAAATTTTAGCTTATAAGAACTTTAAGTTTGACCAAAATATTTACTATTCTACCCCTAAAATACTTCTTTTTAAAACAAAACTCTTTGCATACCCAGTTCTTCAGCTGCTTACTATTATTTCAGCACTTTTATCCAAACATGTAACTGCTTATTTTTTAAATCAGCTTCAGCACTTAAAAGTACTTTTCAGCACCTAATGCTTATCAGCTGTTCTAAATCAGCTAAGCCAAACGGGCTCTAAGACTGAAATGCTAAATGACTTTTATGAAGAAAGCAACTGAATGAAAAAGATAGAGCTCGCAAGGTTATTCAGAAGTTGCTGCACGACACGTGTTTCCCATAACTAACTACTCCCTTTCTTTTTCAGCAGAAAAACCTTATCCACAATTACTATAAGCAGCAAAAACAGCATTTTCATAACTTCCCAGATTATGAAAGAAGTATTAATTCATCCATGTAAGCTAGAAATTTTGTGCATGCTATCAACAGACTGGAGCTTTTTCACAAATATCAAGAAGCATCATACCTAATTAGGACATCTTTGTTACAATGCCCACACTGATAATAATCTGATCTCTCTGCTTTGAGGAAAAGGTATTCGAAGCCCGTTTTCTTCAGAGGTTTTTTCATTATTCTCTTGGTCTCACGATGCTTCCCAACAGTTATCTTGCTAGATTTGCGAGCAATTCTTTTCTCCTCAAATCCTTTCACAAGATGCAAGGGCATGTGAGATTCTTCTAGCCAATATCTCTTTCTTTCATTTGAAGCCTCTTCTAGCATTGTTCCGCATCGAACAACAATGTCAGGTAAGAATCTTCTTTTACCAAAATCAAGAAGATATTTAACTACAGATCCTTCAGAGCTTTTCCTGCGTACAATAACCTTCTTGAATGATCTGACAGATTTTTGAAATTCCTTATCCATCATTGCAAGGATATTGGTGTTTCCGATATCATTCCATCTAATATGAGCATCAAGATCTCTAACCTGAAAAGTGAAAAAGAGAAAACGATGAACCAAAAGCTCAATAAACCACACTCAAGCATGCATCTTTGTCAACAATAACAAAGACAACTAAGATGTCCTTTCAACACAAGCCATAGCCCATAAGGAAAAGTGCTACTGTAATTAACGCAAGTAGTAACTATCTATGTCCAATGGAGACAATTTGGGTACTTCATATAGGACCATATATCATCTGCACCGCTGAAGTGCCACATTAAGGTAGCAGATCCAGGAAGATCATTTCTTTCCGGTTAAACATTAGTAGCCGAAACTGAATTGCATGGAAAGCGTACCTGGAGAGCAAGTTGCTCCACAGATCTCGAAGTCTCAACAGCAGCCCTCCAGGCTATGCACTTACTTCTCTTGGCAAAGTCTGAATTATCCGGATATAACATGCCTTGTATCTTCTTACATCCACCTGCACATGATAATTCTAGGTAAATTAAGCTCAACTGTTCCGTTGACCAGAAACCCAAGTTGTATTAGAAAACAAAACAAATGTTTAGACCTTGTCGGGCAGCTTTGCACGCCAATGATTGAGGCAAAACCTTCCAGTTGAATAGACGGCGAGATAGCCTTCCCCCCCTCCACCAAAACAAGCCCAACCCACTTCCAGCATTTGAAGATGGATTCAACTCAGGCTCCAAATACCGAGCCTTCTTTTTGCCAATTCCATGTTTAGAAGACACACGTGGTGAATTGGTAACGATATGATGCCCAGAACCCATTTTGGCTAAAGAATCCACATGCTTAAGCCAATCAGGGGTAAGTGCTAGAGGCCGCAAGTTCGACTCTAACTGGCACCAAAAGTATCAGTCAGAAATCTATACAGATATGAAATGCAGTAATAACTACTACAACTACTATTATGTCTCAATTCTAAGCTACTTAGGATCGGCTATATGAATTCTCACCATCCATTTCACCCCATTTAGACTCATTTTACTCTGACATTCAATACCTTGCGTTTCTCTGACACTACGAATTCTTTGAAGTTTATACTGTCATACACATCTCTAAACAGGCTAAAAGACTCTTAGCAGACACTGAACCTAAAGTAAGCGTACTGTTATGACAAGCCTTCATTCCAACAAGAGGACTTTTGAAACCGCGCCAAAGATCCATCTTTATGTTGGTTCATGTTCACTATGTTCTTAGACTAACGTACTTTGTATTAGGAAAGAATCCCAAGTACTAAACCATATTTAACAAAGTCATGTCATATATATTTTTTTGAGGGTGATATTGGCACTTTTTTTTCCCCATGATCGACAGCAGTGTGCATAAAGTTTAGTCAATCATAATAGGAAGTTGTGAATTGTGATATACACACTGGACCTCAAAAGAAAAAAGCATTTCGCAGTCCAAACCAGTTTCTCTGTCATACCATGTGAAACTTTAAAATCACATAGTACACATAACTGGAAATAGCTAGTGCAGCTGACCTTTCCACCCTCCAAAAAAAATTTAGGGACCGAGAAGGGATATAGCTTCCTACTAAACTATCAAAGTCACAAATAACTGCCTAAAAGAATATTTTCCCCGACATGAAGCATTAAGCCGGGAAGATCAAGCTCCATGTGGATATGAACAAATGAACTACGAGCACATCATTTTCATCGAAGTAGAAGACATTTTGCAAATGAAAATGACAAAAAGGGCGGGATGATAATATTAAGAATGATGTAGAAAACATTAAGAGCTCTTTTTTTAATTCACTTGTATTTTTAGTCCGAGGGAAAACACCATGCCGTATGGTAGTAGGTAAACTAGGTGGAAGACAATGGATGCGAAGTCGCATGCACCTCCTGTACATACTTTTTGACACCAACTCTTTGCTAATGAATGAAAATTTTTTGACTTATCAATTAAATAAAATATAAAAAGATAGGGATGATCATCCTTACCGTAAGCAAACAAGATCTTAGTCCAGCAACTTCATGTGCTTTAAGAACACTTTTGCGCCAATTTTGAGAGTGGTGCGGATTCAACCAAGGACCCAACAGAAGCCCATGAAGCCGATCCTCAATGCTCACTATGTAGCAAAGGACATCAACAAGATGGCTTTTCCTGTTCTTCCTAGAACAGACACCCAATGCATCACTAGAAAAACTTTCTGGCGCAGGACCTGCATTATTCTGGATGATCAAGCAGTCATTTTCACACTCTGGAACTCTGCAAGGGAAGCACCACCCACATTTTTCTTTCCAAGCATCAATCTTCAGATTCTGAACATTGGGCCAGCAAAATTCAGTAGATTTGCTAGATATGGCCTTCAGCTGCGTTGAAATAATTTCCTCCTCTGTTTTTATAGCACCTTCACCAGACTTACCGGGTGATTTCTTTGTTAACTCTTCAACAACTGATAATGCCATTCGGGCAAAGCTATAATGGTTCACATAACTTTCCGCATACTGCTCCTCTGATATGATTTCTTTACTGCTCATTGTTAATGTCCCCAAGTCCAAAGATTCATTGCCCTTTCTTTCTTTAAGTGTTCTTCTAGTCTCCATATTTTTTTCTGTAAGATCAGAATCTTCAAATGTTCCAGCCTCCTTGTAATTTTGATTGTCAGTAACAACCTGAGATACTTCAGCTGACCCTTCAGATCCTGGCGGTAGATTTCCCGTCTTCATTGATGGGTCTACAGTCTCTGACTTGTCATATCCCACATCATCCGAACATGACAAGAGCTTTTCCGCTTGCTTTCCTTCATTTACCTTCTCTTCATTTTTTGACAGGATCAACTCTGGAGAATTTGAGGGCAGAGTTTTCAGCTGGGTATCCAGATCATATTTTGCAACTGCAGCCATAGAGTTTATATCCCAAAGCTTCAAAATCACACTTAAGACAGTTCCGTAAATATCTTCTGATGACTTCATCATCCCTACAACCACAGCCAAATCATTTCTGTGATAATACTTAAGTGAGAACTCGTCTTCGCATGGATCAGACCTGCAAGGACAGTAGCACAAAACTCAACTTGTGAGCATAATTAAGTATTATTTTAAACCAAGAAACTGGTAAACAAATGATAAAGTGTCAAGAACAGAAAAAAACAAGAAAAACACGAGTCTGGTGCCCAGATTAGAAATGAGCCAATGACAACTACCACATTTTGGCACAGTTAATAAAAGAAGATGCAGTGTCAGACCATAATGTAAAATTTAAAACTAGAATTATAGGAGATCAAAGTTAGACAATCGCGGTGGATATGACAAAACCATTAGCTTCCACCCTTGAGACTATGATCGACAACTAGAAATTAGCTAACACACTCAGTAAAGCTTTATTTATTCTTTATTTATCACGACTTTTTCCTTACAAGTAGACAATTCTATCTTTTTAAATAAAGCAAATAATTTTATTAATGTGGGAAAATCCGGTATTGAGGCTAACCTAGTTGCTCACTCCATGACCCTTTTAATGGAAGCAACCCGGCAGCCGAAGAGACCAACAAAGCAACATGATCAATGATACTACTAACCTAGAGACCTTTTAGAATGTGAAACTACTAACCTAGAGACCTCGAGGCGAGCAGTTACCTTCTGCAACCTAGCCACCCCCTCCGTGAGACCGTGACTCCATTTATAGAAGCAACTTGGCAATCAAAGAGACCAATAAAGCACGTCTTCAAGAAGAGTTTTCAACTTTCACCAATGTCTCTTAATCATATATAGATACTAACATAACCAGCTTATAACTTCACTCTCTATCAAGCACTATATCTGGTCGTGAAGCTACCTCCCCATAATTCCTCACGAATACACGGCACGCATGTCTATCAGTCTGTTTGATCCACTTTTCTCTTTATGATACACTAAGCTTGTATTACTTGGTGCAATCGGATAATCTAGGATGTTAGAGATGGGTTCGTCATTATTAACAAAGAGTGAGAGACCCACAGTGAATTGAGATTTGATTGAGTCCAGGTTAGAGAGAAGTGGAAGTTTCTCTCACTAGAAACTAGTTTTTTCTTATGTAAATGACATCTACCATCTTCATTCCCTCCTCTATACTTCAATAAAGACATTAGAATTAGAAAAAGGTGATAGTACAAATCAACCTTGTTTCCGAAAAACATTCAACTACTAAATGGAAGGGAAAGTTTTATTGGTCAGTTGTATTCATGTTTTGTCACTTAAGCTTCTTTAAGACAAATGGTGATTTATTAAATATGAATAATAAAACTCTCAAGAATGGAAGGGAGATGAAGCTAGTAACAAACTTGTCATGACATCAGACATATTCAAGAATCACAACTTCAATGTAAATGTACTATGACTGAGTCCTAAATAATGTAGGATTTGGCTATATGAATCCCTTGTAATTATTTGACTCCATTGAGACACAAACATTACAATACTACTTTGCTTGTGAAATTTTAACGGATCACCACATCAAATGGAAAAAGTTATTGCCAACAGCAACCTAGAACATATTACTGATTCAGACTATCTAATGCAAACTGTTCCAAACAGTGCAAACGTTTGTGCTGAAAGACAAATGTTAAAGCATAAACAGACTGATTAAGCTTCAAAGAGCAACCTGGCTGTCAGAGAAGGTACAATCACTTACTAACTTTAGGGTGATGGAACTTACACCAATAGGTAATCACAGCAGCTATAGTATAGCCGGCCGTATGGATCAGTTGCCAACAACTCTGCCCCTCGAATTGATTTTGCCAAATTCAACCAGGGCTTCTTTTTGCCAATCAGACATTCAGGGCAATACCAATCACCTTCTGGCAAGTGACTACTAGCAACACCAACACACTTGGAATGAAATGCAGCAGGGCAGCCATCACAGCATATTAAGTTACCATCCATTTTGCAGAGGCAGCATTCATCGCTGTTCCAGTCTGTTGATTCATCGACTGCTTCCTCGCTCAAGCATGAACCAGCGGCAACATCCATGGCACCCCTCCTCTTCTTGGAACTGTCAAACTTCGAATCCCGATCAAAATCAGTGTTCTCTGCTGCCACAGTTCTTCTGTTAAGCTCTGATCGTATGGCCTCTACTTCAATCACATCATCACAAAGGCACCTAAGCATTTCAATCTTCAAAGAAGCTGGTTGCTTGTAGTAATCACTCTCGAATAGTTTAAAGTGACAAAGATCAAAACTTGGCTTCAGTTCAGATTCATGTAATAGTAGATATTCAACCATAAAGACAGGCCATGTGATCAGGTCCAGCAAATCCCAGTTAAGAGACCTACTTCCACAATTGTAAATGTACAGATAAAATTGAGTATCAAAGGAATTATAGCCAAAAAAAAACTTACGCACAACTTTTTGAGAGTTCAAAACTTTACCTAAGACAATTAGATGCAGATTCAGAAGTTTCATCTGAAAGAGCCTCCAAATGCTTCCTCAATATTTGCAAAAGAGAGAAATGAATGGAGTCAAATAATAAAGTAGGAGCATCTGCTTTTATGCACGCCACGAAGTCTTCCAACTCAAAGGGGCTCAAGAACAATAAAGTACTAAACGATCTCAAAAATGAATAGACAGAGAAGACATCAAGCACAGGAATACCATCTAAATCTAAACTACTCGAAGTAGGAGGCAGATCCATCTTTTGCGGAAGATTGTCATGTTTATCAGACTCTTCATGACCTGAGACTATAATTTTCTCCTCTGAAACCACACTAACTGCAGGAGACAACAGTGGATCACTCGCTACATCAGACACTACTGCACAATAAACGTGATCTTCAGCAGAAACGGAATCTATTCTCGCTCTACGAGCACTTCTTCTCAACACCGTCTCCGTACCACCTTTGCTGCCAGCATCCAGGAGCTTCCTCTTCTTTCTACCCCTTTTCCCCTTCATCAAGCTCCCCGAAGCACCATTTTGCACTTCCAACCCACTAGTACCCTTATCAGGCGTCGTCCACTTCACCTCAACTTCCTGCAGAGTGCCATTTGTTAGCTCATTCACAGTAAAACAAGTATCCAAACTCAGTGGGACCTTCTCTTCATCTCGACTACACTCTTTCTCCCGACTTCTTCCTCCTCCAAAACAACAAGTCATCATTTCCTTCGACGTCTCATCACCAACAACAACATCTACATTCTTACTTTCTTCATCTAGCCCTAAATTCAAGTCAAAACAGTGCCCACCATCCTTTATCCTAATATCCTCCGAAACACGACCCCCAACGTCCCCATTTGCATCCACATTCAAATCAATCACATTGCTTCTATTCTTCAATGTTCCCTCCAAAGTTTCCAACTTTACCTCATTTACACCACCCATATTCTCCTCAACATTCAAATCCAACCCTTTATTCAAATCCAATTGACTCCTATTCAAATCAACTACCCCATCATCATCATCATCATTCAAATTAACCATCACATCATAATTCAAATCCAAATTCAACCCATTATTCAGCAAACCATCTTTTCTCAAATTCAAGTTCATTTCACTACAATTCTCACTATAATTCATATCCGTGTCAGCGTTGTTACCTGAATTTTTTACCATACGACGTCGTTTTTTGGGCTTTCGACCAACAGTCTTCTGCTGCTGATGCTGCTGACGTGGCAGTGATCCGTTCAACAAGCAGAGGACTTGGGACAAGTCAAGAGACTCGGAATCGCCCACATCATAGAGGATCTCGAAGAACCCAGTTGTAGAATTGTAGGATTTGACTGTACCAGTGAATGTTCCAACGCCTTTGACTTCTTTGTTGACTCTTCTCCCTATATACTCTTCCCCCATTTCCTTTGCCCCAAATTCTAGGGTTATACGATCTCCTCTATAAACCCCAGAATTATGATGAGAGAGAAAGAGAGAAGAGTGGTTTAGTTTCTCTCTCTACGAATGGGGGTTAGGTACAAAGGAGTATATGTTGTGTATGTATCGTAGAGAGAGAAAATGAAAGTTGGGTCTCTGTGTGTGTGTTTCTCTCTCTAGAAAATGCAAGGAGAGAGAGAGGGAGAGAGGAGTTTGAAGTTTGAAACTAAAGTGAAATGCGTTTTCTTTATGGCAGCCTTCTCTTTCTCGCTGCAATAGCAGTCACGTGCACGTGAGTGGTTGGGTCGTGGGTGGGAATTGGGATAAAAATGATTTCATGTACTAAGATAATTTAATTTATTAAAAAATAGAAGAAAAAAAAGGCATCATACATTTGTTTTTTATCTTCTATTTTTTTGTGGCGTTTTCATCAAAAAAATTTTTATTGAAAGAAATGTGATGATAGATAAAGTAGTAAATGTGTATATATAAAAATAAAAAAGTGGCATTGTATAGTATTTTTTCTAGGTAATTAATAAAATTGTCAATTTTTCGTGGAACTGCTTCACCATTTGTTGCCTGTCAAAATTGCGTAGGATTCATTTAAACATCAATGGAATTTGTGTGTCAATCCTTTCACAATGTAATATGCAACACAATCTTTGGACAACTAAGCTTTTGATAATTTTTATAGAAAATGAGTACTCTAACACACGGCCTAAAAAAGAAGAATAAAGTTCAGCCTAAAATAAAATTTAAACACATGAATGTTCCAAATAATGCGTTAAGTAATTATTCAACTACTTACTGATTGGGAACGTTTATTTACTTGTGTTGTTTTGTCTGTTATGTGTGAGTGTCTCTCTTATGAGAGGGGGGTTTCTATATTTGTGACATTTAATTGTGTATGCAAATTGAGCATCAGAGTGTACGACGAGTATAGTTACAATAAGTTCCTCACTTTCTTCTCAACTAGATAGGCTTTATCGATTTTTTCTTCCTCAGTGAATCATTACCATGTGTAAAATCTAGAAACACGTTGGAATGACACACTGAAATCAATCTTTATTGGTATTCATTAACATGGTACAACATATATTTTATAGTACAAACCAACAAGAAGTCAAGATAAGAGCAAACTCTATATGATAAACATAAGAGAGATCCGATAGAGTTTTAGTTGGACGAGGCTTGTCGTTTAAACTCCGCAAGGAGACACAGTCCAATACCCTCCTTACAAACAGAAGGTGGATCTTTCACTTTGACTTTGTCTCGTAAAAA
Source organism: Nicotiana attenuata (assembly GCF_001879085.1). Taxonomy (NCBI): domain Eukaryota; kingdom Viridiplantae; phylum Streptophyta; class Magnoliopsida; order Solanales; family Solanaceae; genus Nicotiana; species Nicotiana attenuata. Next base: position 25,529,613 of record NC_031998.1, read on the forward strand.
TTGAAACCTTGTTGAGGAGTGGCTTAGTTAGGATGTTAGCCAATTGATATTTGGGTAGGAGAAACAAATGTCAGCCAATTGATCTTTGGATGGGAGAAACTGAACGGTAAGGTCTCGCCTAGCTACCTTGTCTCTCACAAAATAAAAAATCTATCTCAACATGCTTAGTGCGGGAGTGAAAAACAAGATTAATGGACAAGTAAGTTGCACCAATATTATCACACCAAAGGATGGGAGCATGAGGAATAGGAATTCCACGTTCAAAAATGAGAGATTGAGTCCATGTTAACTACGTTGCTGCATTAGCCAAAGCCTTATATTCAGATTCTATGGAGGGTCTCGCCACTATACATTGCTTTCTGGAAAAGACCAGGAGATCAGGTTAGTGCCAAGATAAATTGCATAACCACTGATGGACTTACTATCATTAATACTTCCAGCCCAATCTGAATCAGTAAAGGCTTGTAGCATCAGTTGATGAGTATTGGAGATGAGAATGACAGAAACTTAGTATGTTGAAGGTAGCGAACGATTCGCTTTACAGCATTCCGTTGATTCAACGAAGGATTGTGCATGTATTGACATAATTTATTCACCAGGAAGATATACCTGAACTTGTGAGTGTAAGGTATTGGAATGCACCAACAACATGTCGATAAACACTAGTGTCACGCCCCAAACTCGGGGAACGCGACCGGCGCTCAACCAAGTGTACCCGGCCTAGCTAGCCTGTTATATTTCCTTCTACCCAAACTAATTCATGAATAAAGAGGAGATGTACTCCATTAATCAAACTCTGAAAATATTTCATTAACAACTCCTATTTCATTTCCATTAGCAGCTTCATTCATAATTTCCAAAATATTATAAGTTTATAAATATAATGAAAAATATATTTGCCAAATACCAACATTTCTAGTTCAATTTTCAATATCAAACACCACCCACAACCTGTCTACGGAACCTCTAAGTACAACTGAAGAGTAATGTGGAAAGCCGGTAACAAGGCCCCGCTATACCTCAAAACATAAAGTACATGAGAAACAAGAGATACATGACCCCAAATGAAGTGGGGCTCACCAAGTCAGTTGAAGAGAGTGTACCGCTATAACCGATCAATGTCGCCTGCTGTGGAATCACCTGCATCCATTGAAGATGCAGCGTCCCCGGCAAAAGGGACGCTAGTACATATGGAATAGTACTAGTATGTAAAGCTAACTGTCCTCTTTCAAAATTGAATGCCAACATAAAAGGGAAAACCGTGGAAACAACAATCAACAATCAATGATATCCAATTTCCAAGTTAAAACATAATAATTTCCAAAATATGAAGATAATATTATTATTTTTTTTTGGTTGGGAGATCTTTAGTACCGATTCACCACAGTTCACAATACCACTATTCACAATACCACTGTTAACAATACCATTATTCACAATATACACATCATAACCAACCTCACAATACCACTGTGAATTTAGCACGGAGTCCGGTCACGATCCGATCGGCTAGGCCGTCTTATTTGAAGACATCAACCATAATCATAATCTCAAGCACAATCACAATCTTGTGCAAATGTACCACCGTGAATCTAGCACGGAGTTCGATTACGACCCGATCGGCTAGGCCGTATTATTTGAAGACATTAACCATAATCATAATTTCAATTACAATTTCTAATACAGTCACCACAATGTGTGCGGCATGCGTCCGATCACGACCCGATCGGCTAGGCCGTCTCATGTGAGGCATCATCCTTTTATATCATCTCTTCCCAAACAAGGGGAATAACATTTTTTATTTGCATACAAAGGAAACATAAATACATATTTCATTTACCTCATAACCTTTCATATCGTATATAGCTTCTTTGGTACTTTAACCATTTATAACATTATTATTTCATTGGTTCTCTGGGCCATACATGTGATTCTTCTTTCATGGCACAATGGTTGTATTTCATATTATACACTTTCATTTCTTTCCTTTCATGGGCCATCATCATAAATATCAATATATAGATTATTCCGAAAATCGCTACTTTAAGTTCATTAGAAGTGAAGACTTTAAACACAATAGATTTCTTTCCAATAAATGGAGTAAAATGATTGGCAGTCGAAGCGCAAATTAAAATCATAAACAAGTAACACACCATTTATTGTTGAAATACTATTCCCCAAAGAGGGCAATACACAATTTCAACTCATGAATATGTAAGAGCTCAAAACATGTTTGGAATACTTACAAGACATATCATTAGTTAAAATAACCACATTTGGGCATGACCTGGGTACATAAACTTTTAGGCAAATCTATTTTCGAAGTCATTTAGAACACTTGAATCAAGGCTCATTTCATAACCTTTCTCACATCGATCATTTCATTTCATCAGCACCATTGGCCACAAGTATAACATTCTTTCTTGGCAAGTTGGCCACACTTTATATCCCATTTCACTTATTTCACTTCCAAACATCTTTATATTTTATCAACAATAAGACATTTCCAATCAAAACTTTAGGTACACATATAAGCAATTAAAAGTCTTAAGCATATTGAGATTTTCTCACACAATTTGGTATCATAACCTTCATTTGAAACACGACTCAAAGACATAGCATTCTAATACACATATCATTCTTGAACAAATTACCATAAGATAACATAATGTGATAGGAACATTCGGAACACGTTTTGACTACATAATTCTCGACACTTTGCTTATTCAGGACAATCAAATTTATTGGGAACAACTCGGAACATAGAATAAGGAACTTGAGACAACCATACTTGAAACTCATAGGAACATCATGTAATCCAATTCTAAGAGAGTAGTTTAGCCAACATACACTCGCTTTGAGCTTTCCTTAAATTACTACAACGTTCCAAAAATTCTAGCAATCCCAATCTATTTTGAGACGTAACAAAATTGAACACAAATTAGGAAGATATTCATGGTTTCAGCTCTTTTGAGCATTTTATCAAACACTGGGTGTGCATTAAGGTTTCAAAGCCCTTTTATGGAGGATTCCATCATCCCACAACCCATTCTTTACCATTTTTTAGCTCAACAATCTTCCTACACCCTTTGATAACCCACGGATGCAAAATAAACAACTCCCATACCCAAGAATTGTCTTGCTAATTACCCATCTTTTAGTTAAAATTCGAAATTAAGGGCTAGGGTATGGAACCTTATCTCTTAGATGAAGATCTTGTGATTGGCTTCCTCGATTCTTGAAGATTGGTGCAAGATTGGATGATTAGAATGTTAGGTTTCCTCCTTCTCTCTCTAAAATATTCTTATCTCTCTCTAAAATTATCAAATAATTGTCTCAAAATAAGCCCCAAAGCTTATTCATTAAAATGGGATCAGGTTATGAAAATAGAAAAATTGACCCTCCGAACTCAGGTTTGCGGACAATGGATATGCGGGTCACACAATGGACCACAAATGATGCCCAGACTAGGCTGCACTGGTCAGGTCTGCGGCCATTTTGTGGTTCGCACAATTATTCTGCGGTCGCACAATTGGCCGTAGAATCACATTCTGGCAGCTTTTGGTAATTTGGTCATAACTTCTTGTAGGAGTGTCTAAATGACAAACGGCTTGAAGCGTTAGAAACTAGACTCGAAGATCTTTCATTTGATAGGTTGTTAATCACATAACACCTTCCAAATAAGTACGCACAAGACAAAAATTTGGACGAGCATATATACATACATACATATATAAACGGAGCATATATACATACATACTTATAAATACATATGTATGTATGTATATATATATATGCTCGTCCAATATAACATATATATATATATATATATATATATATATATATATGCTCGTCCAAATTTTTGTCTTGTGCGTACTCATTTGGAATTTTAGTCTATCATGTAATTTTCCAACTTGACTTAGACTAGCTTCTCCTTAGACCCCATCACTTATAATATGCCTCGTACACTTATTATCATATCCAATTGATATCCATCATATTAATAGTTCTCTTCCGCACACAAAATAATATAATTAGCACACATCAACTTTCTTAATAGCGCACTTTGAATTTTTTGCCGGGGTGCTACATACAACCCAAAAAGCTTGCATCGTGGCTCGTTTCCTATTATTTCAAACACATGAGCCTACCTCGGCACCACGAAACCTTAAATTCTTTAGCAAAATTTTCCGGGGCCTTACATTCTCCCCAGCTTAGGATCAATCGTCCTCGAATGAGAAGTAGAGTCCGCCTCAAACACTTAACATAATATATCTCTTTTCTCACATATCTCAAGTCCCCAAATTTTGACCAACTCCCAAATTTTTCAGAAATTTTTGCAGAGTCTCCCCTGTAATTGGGCCTATCCACCTGCTAGAGTAACACCAAAACCATCCTAACAACACATCCACAACTCGACAAAGCATCACAATGTATGTTAACAACACTGATGTCAACATTATACATCTTCAAAAGTGGTATTTGAACATGAGCTGCACATATTTAAGTCATAACACCTAAAAAGTACCTTTCAAATCACAACCATTTTCCATACAATCAAGCAAAAATATTTTCTTTCCACAATACCTTTAGCCCTCAAGGTGGCCTCCTCGACTTACAAACTCCGTTGTAACACATTCACATAAACAATCTCAACTCCTAAACTTATCTAACAAGGATGGAAAATAGATACCCCTCATAAGCCAATTATCCATTAACTTTACCTTCAGTAATTTCCACCAGAATTATACACAAAGGATCTCCAACTACCTTCTTAGACATAGGCACATGAAAACACAGGGTACATGGAGAACAGCGATGGGGAGACATCGTACTCATAGTTCGGCCTAATGTGAACTACACTTAATTCACCTTCATTAGCAATTCGTATAAAACCTTCAGGGAGAAAATATTGGGAATAACCCGTTCACTTTCTTCAACTCTAAATCTCTATGCCGAACACCCAAACTAAACCTTTATCGACCTCCAACAATTACGCTAAGATGTTCTATCATAAATTGACCATAAAATTTTCCTATCGAGTATATTTAATCACGGATGATGCTTCTTCTTTGCCATGTTTGAAATTTCACCCCCCATAGGTTACTATAAGTAGGAACAACGAGGTCCGAGATTGGGCTGGAATTTTTTCCAAGATTCCATCAATGTGCTGAGCACTGCATTTCAAGAAGTTATATTCTGAGAGACATGAGGGTTACTACCAATAGCACTGACAGGGTTAATCATTGTGATAACATCATTGATTGGACAAATGAGGCATAAGGTTAGCTAGCATATCGGTAATAGAAATCCTTAAGGAGGAATATTTAAGTATGTCACACCAGTCGCCTCTTGGAGGGTAGGGAAAATCAGTTTAACTCGAAATGAGAATATTATAGTTCCTTGAATATGATATGGGTTTCAAAATACATGAAGTTGTATTACACTCTTAAAAGTATCTGACACAAGAAATCTATGCCACAAACCCATGCGGTTGAAAAATAAGTTGAACACTTGTGAGACTATTATCATTCTGATAGCTTAACCCTTGCCAATAGTTAATCCTATACGAGAGGACTAGAGATACGACGAACTTGTCTTATAAATCAATATGCTCTTATGTTGCTAGACGGTGAAAAGGATTCATGATAATATATATAAAGGAACAAAGTGATTGTTCAAACCATATGAGCCACATACACCAGAGAGAAAAAGAGTGACTCAAGAAGGATCTCAACACTAGGCTGCTTTACATTAGATTTGATACCACATAGGTAAATATTATGGTGGTGCGTGCATAGGCACAAGTGAGCAGATGTTAGCCATTTGAATCAAAACGTTCTGTAAGAAATTCATCATATATAGTCCCTTGTTGAGAATTTAGGGAAGCAGTGGGAAGTATTAATCCTAGAGTTATAACTCAATTCAAGGACATAATTATAGAACTCAATTCCACAAGAGGTCGTAAATAAGAGAATTGTGATCAAGAGGCTTCACGAATACTGCGTCTAGTTGAAAGAGTAGGTACATGCAATGTTTTGTGATTCAACGTTTTGGTTAAGACCATATTTATGTAGGCCCCTTCAATATGGATGTACATATACAACAAGAAAAATAATACGCTGTTCACAATAAGGTAGCAAGGAGTGACTTACTTGGTGATTTTAGGTTGACAGGGCAATAACTTAATTGATGCCCCTCGACTCCATATCCATAACATACATTGGTACCATAGTGACATACCCCTGAATGACATCTCCTATACTTCACGCAACGGGTATGAGGTCCGTTAAACTAACTCGCCCCACTAACCTGATATTTACTCTTTTTTGCATGCATCATAAACATTCCCCTAATTCTTCCCCCAAGCCTTCATGGTGGGAGTAACGATCTCTGTAACAGTTTCTGTATGGGCCTTTGGAGTTTCCCAAGCCTACCACCACTAACGTACTCCTGAGAATACTCACAACACGACGCATAATGTTCCCGCCCGTATATCGGGCAGACCGGTCTAGGTGTACCCAACCTGTGGCATTTATTCTTCTTGTGTCCCCTCTTTCCACGACCATAACATATTTCAAAAGTCATCCAACACATCCCTAAGTGGCGCTTCTTACAAATATAGCATTCCGACTTATAGGAACAAACAAACCTCTTTTGTTTCTTAGGTGCTCTCACCATATGATCTGGTATTGTGGTGACATTAATGGAGACAAGTACATTTTCTCCTAGCAACTGGTTCTTTCATCCCCTCCTCGTTTCCCCGAACCCGTGGGTTACTCATATGGAGAATGATACATGGAGAGGAAATTAGCTTCATATCTTTAGCTCTATCGCACGACCTGGAGTATCAAAGAAGGGTAAAATTCCTGAATGTCCAAGTATCCTCCTCATTATAGATGTGGTCGACAACACACCGATAAGAAGGAAGCGCGACCGGTGCTCAACTGAGTGAACCCGGCCGAGCAAGCCTGTTAGATTTCCTTCTACCCAAACTAATTCATGAATAAAGAGGAGATGTACTCCATTAATCAAACTCCGAAAATATTTCATTAACAACTCCTATTTCATTTCCATTAGCAGCTTCATTCATAATTTCCAAAATATTACAAGTTTATAAATATAATGAAAAACATGTTTGCCATTGTCACGACTTGGATTTCCCACCCTCGGGAGTCGTGATGGCGCCTACTCGTGAAAGCTAGGCAAGCTGAGTACTATAGATTCACTAACTCTTTTATTTAACCCTTTTAAATAGTTTAAATCAACATGCGATCAACAGTGAAATATTAACTATAATTAAATACATGCGGAAGACGTAATCTGATAACTTAGCCAAAAACAAGTACGACAATACCAAGTACATCTCTACCCGGAACCTGTGTCACAATATCTCGGACCGTCTATGAATACTACAAAAAATTGTCTGGAAAGAAAGATACAATCTGTCTCTGACGTAAATGAAAACAGAATATAAAGGTAGATGAGAACGCCGGGGCCTGCGAACGCCTGCAGGACTACCTTGGGATCTCTGACTGGACTGAAGGAAGCCACCCAAAGCTATGGTCCAAAAGATGCCGCTCTGGGATCTGCACACAGTGCAGAGTGTAGTATTAGCACGGCCGACCCCATCTGCTGGTATATCAACATTTCAAGTTCAATTCCCAATATCAAATACCACCCACAACCTGTCTACTGAGCCTCTAAGTACAATTGAAGAGTAATGTGGAAATGATGGTCACAATGCCCCGACTATACCTCAAAACACAAAGTACATGAGGAACATGAGATACATGACCCCGAAATAAAGTGGGGCTCACCAAGTCAGCTGAAGAGAGTGTACCTCTATCACTGATCGATGTCGCCTGCTGTGGAACCACTTGCGTCCATTGAAGATGCAGCCCCCCCAAAGGGACGTTAGTACATGTGGAATAGTACTAGTATGTAAAGCTAACTGTCCTATTTCAAAATAGAATGCCAACATAAAAGGGAAAACCATGGAAAAAACAATCAACAATCAATGATATCCAATTTCCAAGTTAAAACATAATAATTTCCAAAATATGAAGATAATACTATTATTTTTTGGTTGGGAGATCTTTAGTACCGATTCATAATACCACTATTCACAGTACCATTGCTCACAATACCATTATTCACAATATACACATCATAACTAACCTCACAATACCACCGTGAATTTAGCACGGAGTTCGATCACGACCCGATCGGCTAGGCCGTCTTATTTGAAGACATGAACCACAATCACAATCTCAAGCACAATGACAATCTCAGTGCAAATTTACCACAGTTAATCTAGCACAGAGTGCGATCACGGCCCGATCGACTAGGCCGTCTTATTTGAAGACATCAACCACAATCAAAATTTTAATTATAATTTGTAATACAGTCACCACCATGTGTGCGGCATGGCGTCCGATCACGACCCGATTGGCTAGGGCCGTCTCATGTGAGACATCATCCTTTTCTATCATCTATCTCTTCTCAAATAAGGGGAATAATATTTTTGATTTGCATACAAAGGAAACATAAATACAGATTTAATTTACCTCATAACCTTTCATATCGTATATAGCTTCTTTAGTACTTTTAACCACTTACAACATCATTATTTCATTGGCTCTTTAGGCCATATATATGATTCTTCTTTCATGGCACAATGGTCATATTTCATATTCCACACTTCCATTTCTTTCCTTTCATGGGTCATCATTATAAAAATCAATATATAGATTATTCCGAAAAGCACTACTTTAAGTTCATTAGAAGTGAAGACTCTAAACACAATAGATTTTTTTCCAATAAGTGGAGAAAAATGATTGGCAATCGAAGCGCAAATTAAAATCATAAACAAGTAACACACCATTTATTCTTGAAATACTATTCCCCAAAGAGGGCAATACACAATTTTAACTCATGAATATTTAAGAGTCAAAACACGTTCGAAATACTTACAAGACATATCATTAGTTAAAATAACCACATCTGGGCAAGACTTGATGTCGCGCCCCCTTTTTCTCGCGAAAGCGGGTCTATGACATTTGGTATAAGACAACTTGTTCCTTTTGAGAACTGGGTTTAGCATTTGAAGAGTCGCCACCTAATGATTTATGGTGCATTAGGACACCTTCAAGGTTCATTTCTAAGTTCATTTGATAACCAGAGATAGGGCAAGGGCTTGAAATTATCCTAAGGAGAAGGTGTTAGGCACCCCTCAGGATCCACTAGTGTGGTTCCCGGCCAGACAGTTCTTTGCGAATTTGGTTCAATTAACATATATACAGATAAGGCTCAAATAAGAGGGGATTTTAATAAACAATCGTTTGAAAGAGCAATTAAGGCTGATTTTAAACAAAGAGTTGCAATGCTTTTAAAGGAAAAGGGAAATAAAAGAAGGGGTCCTAGGTTTATTAAAAATATGGATCACATCAATGCAATACCCGGTAATCACTCCTCAGAAGAGGGGCTACACGTGGTATTAGCGCACCGATCATCATATCCATATTTACCCTTTCCCGCCCCGTTTAAGGTACTAAAGCGCGGATTAGTCTCGACCAATATTGCATGCTATTACCCGCCCCATTCCTATCAGTCCCGGAGGCACTTAGGACTACTAATCCTAAAAGAGAAGGATATTAGGCTGACTAGAGGTTTCAAAGGTGAAAAATCTAGGGCGACATACAAAATATAGAGAAGACTGCGCATTTAAGGGGAAGCACATAAACACATAAGGCTCAAGTATACCTCATTAAACAAAACAATCCAATAGCATGGCTTAAACAAACATGTAAGGCCTGATTCTAAAAATACTTGAGGGAAGAGGAGATTGTTGTTGCAGCAAGCTTGGCCTATTACATGACTTAGTTAGGAAACACAAATCAGGCCTGCCTGCTGGTTGTAACACTTAAACAAATAACGGAGGCGAGTTTAGTTTTATTTATTATTGCCTAAGGCTTGCCTAAGTGTTTAAGTGAGACCTTAGAAACATGGTATCTATTGCTAATTTTGAGTGTAGTCACAGCTTAAAATGAATAGTTGAAATCCTATAGGCATGCTTGCTAAATCGTGTTAACACGGAGAAATTAAGTTACTTAAGCACTGGTTCAGAATAGGATAATTTAAATTAGACTAGTTGCAGGTGACAGGATCCATTATCGCTGGTTTTAACTCTTATGAACATGATATCTAATGTACTGACTTTAATTCTGGGACATTGTACTAATTTATAGCCGTTTAAATCCTAGAGCATGATGTATAAGTGGTAACAAGCGTACAGAACTTAAAGTGGAGTCCTATTGGCAGGTTATCTAGGCGTGAAGTTGAACATGCAGAATTTAAAATACCCTATAGGCATGGTTTTTAAATGCAGTTTGAATATGCAGGATTTAAAACAGTCCTATAGGCATATTTTCTAAGCGTAATCTGAATATGCAGAATTTAGAAGTAATCCTATAGGCATATTTTCTACATGTAGTTTAAATATGCAGAATCAAGATATCCTATAGGTATATTTTCTACCCCTGACATGCATAATTACCCACCCCTTTTCACTAGCCATCCCCGCTGTTTATTACAATTATTACAAGCAAGAAGTACTGAATTACATCAGAAAAATACATAAAAAATACAACCAGAGGAAGCCTGATTCTTGGTTCCTCCCTGAGCTATGGAATAAACTGCCTTAAGATGCCATTGCTTCAAAGCCTTTTTCAGACTTGAGTGTGTCAAAGTTCCCTAAGGCTCTCAAAAGGACCCCGGGCAATGCTCACACCTAAGTTGCATTAATCAGACAGAGATGAGTGCAGTGTGGAAAGGCCATCCCTTATGTGTCCAAGTTCAGAGGGAACTCATGGGTCCCAAGGCAAGGCTCACACAAGAGCGGCATAACTTAAATCTAAGAGTAGAGTGAAAGTGCAGGAAGAGAGATTTAAAACTCAATGAAAAATAGAGAGGGATAAGGGTGATTGGGAAATAGTACTTAGTAAAAAAAAATTCAGAGTTGATGACTTCATACAAGGGGGTCAGGGGGTTGGAGATTCATTGCAAAGAGCCTGTGTACTTGAGCAAAGGCCAGCTTTGGGCATGCACAGCAATAGAAGATGCTGGCATGCCTATGAGCCAACCAGAATACATAACAAACAGAGGAAACATGGGGGTTATGATCCCAGGAGGATCAAGTTTGGGCCATGGACAACAGTAATTAATGTTGCCATGCCCCCCACAGTTATCAAACATATTGGGGGTGGGGATTTAAGGTGCACAAGCTATGATAAGTAAGTAACAAACCATTAATTCAGAATAGAAAAGGCAGAATGCAGCATGCTTAATTATGGAAATTAGTTAAATATAAATAGGAGACAAACAAGAATGACAGAAACAGTAAAGAAACATATTGTTGTTGATGCTGAAAACTTAGTTAGAACATACTAGTCAGAGAAGCAAAGTGCAGTAAAGAAAAGTAAAGGACTTCGAAGTCTAGCCTTGGCTTTCAGCCGGCTAAACAGGCAGTAGCACAAGTAGCAGTAAAGCAAGAGAGAGTTTTTTGAGTGTAAGTGTGTGTTCAGAACTAAAGTGTTCGTCTTGTTTGAAAGAAGAGAAGTGCAAGGTATTTATAGCTTTTTGAAAACGAGTAAAAGAGAGGTAATAAGCCACAAACATGGAAACAATCACTATTCAGAATCAATTACACACATGATTGCCTTTGATTAAGGGATCACCTTCTTAACGGGCAGTGACAGACTCAAAAATAAGGAAAGAAATCAATTTATAGGCATACTGGTTATTGCCATAAAAGAAGTAGTAAAACCATCGATTAAGTAATTATGTCTAAGTACAAGAATGTACTAATTTTGGGAAGGGATTCAGTAAGGCGAAACAAGGAAAAGAATCGATTACTTAACATACGAGTGCAATCAGAATTCCACAAAGAAAGGTTTGAAATCAGTCCAAAATTGAAGATCATTCAAGAGGGGAATTCAGCATATAAATAGAGTGCATAAACATTAGGCATGCGAGGCCAAACTATGGCAAAGAGAAACAGCATGCAATAACAATCACAAAGTCGGTAGATAGCGAACCATCGAAACATGGTAGTCACATAGGTCAATTTTATTGTCTTAGTAGTAGAGAAAAGAGAGAGTATCAGAAGCATGCAAAGGGTCAAGTAAAAGACCATTCTGAAAAATTATAGTCGAGTTTCAATTATAGCAAGAAACCAGAATCACATAAAGAAACAGATGCTGAAACAAAAGGATTTCAAATCAAGTCGAGCAACTTCAAACAGATGAATTGCACAAGCATTTTCAGAAACTCGAATAGTCCCCAAGGAAATTAGGGTTTTGAAACCAGTCGAGTCTAGAGATGATGAACAAGTAAATCAAACAAATAAATAGTCCCAGGAACTCGAATAAACCCCAAAAATTATGGTTTTCAACACCAATCGAGCCTAGAGACAATAAACAAGTAAATCAAACAAATAAATACAACTGGACTAGGAAAACTCAGGAGACATTAGGGTTTTTTATCATGCATACTCAGATAGGGAACAATACGAGCAAACATAGCAGAACATGTCAAAAAAAAATCAGAGAAAGTTTCGAAATAACTAACAAGAAAATAAACCCTAAAAGATAAAGAGTTTTGGAAGCAGTGTCGTAAAAGAAACTTCGAGAAGAACGTTTAGAAGTTCAAAGCAAACATAGACCTGAAGCAGATCTAAAGGAAATCGAAAGAACCTTAGAGCTTAGGGTTTTTGAAGAACCCAAAAACAACGGGAAGGCCTTGAAAGCTATCAATCTAACCAAGAGAGTCAAAAATCTGACTCGAATAATCATAGCTTTCCGGAGAAACGCCACAAATGACCGGAGAACAGCCATGAACTAAAATCGACGAAAGGCCGGACCAGAGTTCTTCATGGTCTGGCCTTGAAATCATAAGAATAAACACAAAGAAGCCATGGAAGGCTGGTGTAAGTCTCTGATGACCTTGGAAGGCCATAGGTTAGGGCGGAGTGGGGTGGCGGTGGCTAGGGTTTGAGGGTGGTGTAGAGAGGATTTGAGAGACGAGGGGAATTCAGGGGCCGCGGAATGTGGAGAATGAAAAGGGTTTGGGGGGGGGGGTGTTTGGGTTTAATTAGGAAAGGAGTAATGGTGGCCGTTGATCATTTTGATCAACGGCCTGGATTGAGCAGGTAAGAGGGGCGGGTTAATAGAATAGGGTTTGGGTCGGTTCAAATCGCAATTGGGTCGGGGTAATTGGGGTTCAAATTGGGGTTCAATTTAGGCTATTATTGAAATGTAATTGGGCTAGATTTCAAATAGCCAATTTTCCCTTTCATTTTATAAAAAATAGTAAATTAATTCCTGGAAACAAATTAAGAGTACTAAAATGATTTGTAACACATAATTATCAATTTAAAAATACCGGACTTAATCTTTATAGATAAAAACGCAATTAAATCTAAAAGAGACTAATATTGCAATTATATGCAATTAGCCTTAAAAAAATACTAAATAAATTTGTAAAAAATGTACAAAAATTATTTTAGCTATATTTTGGTATAAATATGAGAATCCAATAAATGAATCGCCAAAATGATAATTTGGGGAATTATTATTGGGGTTTTTATGAATAAAATAGGGAGATAAATTGGTTAAAAAGTCTTTAGAAAATTAAGGAGAAATAATAAAGCATTGAGACATACTTGTATATGCATATGCATGCTATTTTGAAAGTATTTTGCGTATTAAAAATATATAGGAAAAAATTGGGTATCAATAGCTGCCCCTCTTTACCCGGGAAGGATGAAAGAGTTGTCGGGTAAAGATATAATGGCCAATTTTGACCGAGCGGAACGATTTGAATAGGTTTAGGCCGCACCCTGGCTTCTAGGCTGCCTACATATCCCTGGTTTTACAGGAATCAGGCCATATGTAGCTCAGGATCCATTGGCGGAGTATGCCGATAGGTACTTTTCAAGAACGGATGCAACATTTCGGTCAGGGTGAGTGAAAGGCATACGAGAGGTTTGATGTGGCTGCGGGCTCCGGAGCGGAAATGCTCCTGCCGGGACGGCTGTTGCTTGCCGGTTTACCTGCAAATAAGTAATACGAGCATATATTGTGCGCAAATTTAAACATGATGCAAATTCCCATCGGACCATGAATGTTGTCTTCGGACGGTTAGGATGACGTCCTTGGACCATGATGTCCTGGGCCATGAAGCGTATAATAAAGGATTCGCAGGCTATAAAATGATGCTCTCGGGCTATGGAAATGGTGCCTCCGAACCATGATGCCTTGGAATAATGATATCCAAGAGATTGAAAGGGGTCCTCGAGCCATGACATGGTGTTCTCGGGCTATGAGGATGGTGCCTCCGAACGATGACGCCTTTGGATAAGTTGGCGATATTTCAGCCCATGAAGGATGCAGTAGCATGTGGCGATCTTTCAGCCGTGCAATGTGGCGATCTTTCAGCCGTGCAGTATGGCGATCTTTCAGCCGTGCAATGTGGCGATCTTTCAGCCGTGCAATGCGGCGATCTTTCAGCCGTGCAATGAGGCAATCTTTTAGCCGTGCAATGTGGCGATCTTTCAGCCATGCAATGTGGCGATCTTTTAGCCGTGCAATGTGGCGATCTTTCAATCGTTCAATGTGGCGATCTTTCAGCCGTGTAATGTGGAGATCTTTCAGCCGTGCAGTGTAGATGGAGACAATGTTTAGTCTCGGAAGGCAGAATGGTAGCCTTACGCAATGTAGAGAATGCAGAGGGAGACAACGTTTAGTCTCGGAAGGCAAAATGGTATCCTTATGCAAGTTGGAAGACAAAATGGTAGCCTTATGCAATGCAAATGCAGATAGAGGTAGAGCTTAACCTCGGAAGGCAGAATGGTAGCCTTATGCAAGTTGGAAGGCAGAAAAGTAGCCTTATGCAATGCAAATGCAGATGGAGGTAGAGCTTAACCTCAGAAGGCAGAATGGTAGCCTTATGCAAGTTGGAAGGCAGAAAAGTAGCCATATGCAATGCAAATGCAGATGGAGGTAGAGCTTAACCTCGGAAGGCATAATGGTAGCCTTATGCAAGAAATAAATGGGCAAACGGTAATAGAGCTTTCTTAGCTGATAGCAGATTGCGATATCGTGACTGCTGGGGACACTGTGACATACAGAATGTCACTGGTGTGTGTGGATAGCAAATGTGGGTAAGCGCAACGGTTCTGAGAGTTGTATTCCTGAACAATGTTTGTGAGTGTATAGTATGTTCAATGATTTCGCAATCCAAGTGCCTGCATCCAAAGAAAAATCGTTAGTTTTGTAAAGAGGGGAGGTTAGTTCGTATCCCTGCTGGCTCTGCTTGACCTGCTTGACTTTAATCTGGTGATACTGTATGCATCATTGGGGTAGCGTTAGCAGTTTCAATAAATAAACACGCATGATTTTGTAAAAGTATGACATAGATGTATAACTAAAATAGTTTTTAGATGAACCGACGACTGTGACTCGGTTCGAGACATTTCCACCTCTCCTTCTACGGAATTTTTGAGGGTCATCCTCAAAATTCTGCCCCAGTTTGATGGGTTGATGCTTCTGACTGCTGCTCGTGCGACGATCGTCTGAAATGACTTCGGAATTTTGAGGGTCCTCCTCAAAATTCTGCCCCAGTTTCCAATTTTGGGGGGGGGGGGGGAATGAAAATTTTATTTAATTGTGACTGAACCCATAAGGCTGCCTACGTATCCCCTCTTAAACAGGAATCAGGTCAAACGTAGTTCAAATTACATCATAGAGGAAAACATGAAGATTACACATAGTAGCGCTTGACTGCATCTGAATTAATCGGCTTTGGCCAAACTTCTCCATCCAATTCTGCAAGTATGAGGGCTCCTCCTGTCAAAATGCGGTGAACCATGTACGGACCCTGCCAGTTGGGAGAGAACTTCCCTTTGGATTCATCCTGATACGGAAAATTTTTCTTTAATACCAGCTGTCCCGGTGTGAATTGCCTCGACTTGACTCTCAAATGGTAGTCATAGCCCTCATATAGGTGGCCCCTGCATTCTTCAGGCCGAACAACATCATTTTGTAACAATACATTCCCCACGGCGTAATGAAAGCTGTTTTCTCAGCATCTTCCTCATCCATCCAGATCTGATGATAACCGGTGAAGCAATCAACGAATGACTGTAACTCATGCTTGGCGCAATTATCGATCAGGATGTGTATATTTGGCAAGGGGAAGTCGTCTTTTGGACTGGCCCAGTTGAGATCTCGGTAGTCGACATAGACTCTTACCTTCCCGTCCTTATTTGGTACTGGTACAATGTTGGCTAACCATGTAGGATACTTAACTACCCTGAGAACTTTGGCTTTGACTTTCTTAGTGACTTCTTCCTTGATTTTCTAACTCATATCAGGCTTGAACTTCCTGAGCTTCTGCTTTACCGGCAGACATGTCGGATCAATTGGCAGTTTATGGGCCACGATAGATGTACTTAGACCAGTCATGCCGTCATATGACCAGGCGAATATGTCCTCATATTCCCTTAGAAAGTCTGTGTATTCCTTCTTTTCTGATGGCGACAAATGAACGCTGATTCCTGTCTCCTTGACATTCTTTGCATATCCTAGGTTAACAATTTATGTCTCGTCCAGGTTGGACTTAGGTCTGTTTTCAAAGTTCTCAACTTCTTTGACAATCTCCTCTGGTATGTCATCTTCCTCTGAATCAATGTTTGTTTGTTGCGTTGTCTCATTGCATGTCACAATCATTGGTTCATTAAGATAAGTAATAGTGATGCTGTATAAGTAAAGTAATGAGAGAAAAATAATAATGAGTGTTGATTTATAAGAAAATTCGAAATGCTTTGACAAATTCCATAACTGTTTTGAACATTGAAGATCTTATTGCAGAAATCAAAAACGCGAAAAGAAAATATTATCTAGTAAAATAAAACAGTGCATGATGCTTGTTTAGCCTTGCTACCCCGAGGCTCGCCGGGCTCTGGTGGTCTTGATGGTCCAATTGTTGAGGTATGTTCCTCTACTCACAGCTTGTATGGAAGGACCTTCTTCCCCCTCCTCCTCGAAAACAACACAGCAGTCCATGTCATTGTCTTCTAAGAACAAGTTCTTCACCGCGGCAAGTGCCTCCTCTTCGTTTGTCCCATAAACAATGTCAGCCTATTGGAAAGTCTGCTCCAAAGGCGGTATTGGCTGTTCCAGTGGGTAGTAAGGACCGCGCCATGGTGGCGACCAGTTGTTAAATTCCTCCCAAGTGTACTCGTACCCCAGACCGAAAGTGGTGCCATGCTTCTTGAGCTTTATGGGTTCAGCAATCCCCTGGAGGTTCTTGCCAAGCCCCTTGCCAAGTTCGTACCCACTCCAGTTCAATATACTCTCGATCTTGTTGTCCCTCCATTTATCTTTGTCAACAACATTGACTCGCTCGATGTGGTGATAAGTCTCCCCACCTAACTTTCTTCTTCCCCCTATCGTCGGAATGGTCTGATGACTATATATAGGATTGCTACCATCACCGTGAATGATCACTTCCTGGTGATTCCATTCAAATTTCACGGCCTGATGTAGTGTCGAAGCCACAGCTCCCGCAGAATGAATCCAAGGGCGTCCTAACAGCAGGTTGTAGGATGCTGGCACATCTATTACTTGAAAGTCAACCTCGAACCAAGTTGGTCCCATTTGAAGACACAGGCTAATTTCACCGATGGTGGACCTCGGGGATCCGTCAAAAGCTTTCACGTTGATCGCTCCTTCTTTTATCTCATGCAGCCCTTTACCCAGCTTCTTGAGTGTTACCAATAGGCATATATTAAGGCTGGAACTCCCATCAATCAGGATCCTAGTAATGAAATAGTCTTCACATTGCACAGTGATATGCAATGCTTTGTAATGACCTAACCCTTCAGGCGGCAGCTCGTCCTCATAGAAAGTGATTTTGTGGCTTTCTAACACTTGTCCCACCATATTGGCCATTTCTCCGCCAGTGATGTTACTCGGCACGCATGCCTCACTCAACACCTTCAACAGAGCATTTTTGTGTCTTGGAGTTCTGCAACAAAGAGAGGATAGATATCTGTACTGGTGTTTTGTTTAGCTGGTCAATGACTGAATACTCCTTGGCCTGTATCTTCCTCCAAAGGTCATCTGAGCCTGTTTCAATGATGAGTGGCCGGTTGGAAGCTTGCTTACTTGGCTCAGCTAAGTGCTTCGGGGTATAGACTCTTCCAGTCCTTGTCACACCCTGTGCTGCAATAGTTTCTTCGAACCTGACTTTGCCTTTCCTCCTAGCCTCTGCCGTATAATCCCAAGGGATAGCTTTCGTATGGAATGACGGCATGGCGGTCATTGCCACTGGAATTGGTGCAACTACCTTTACTTTAAATGGGACATGTTCCTTGGGTGGTAAAATTGTAACCTCAAACAGTGTCGGTGCTTTGGCTGATGGTGCTGCCTCAAACTCGAGCGGGATAGACATGTCTACCTCAGTGACCTCGGATGGTTTGAAACGTCTGGGACCCAGTGATGGGGGTTTAAAGAGTAACTGCTGGCTTCTTTGGGATCA